>NC_091435.1:104904489-105117514 GCF_964237555.1 Oryctolagus cuniculus | reverse complement strand
CAGCTCCTGACTTTGCAGCCATCTGGGGTTTGAACTAGTGGATGGAGGAACTTTCTCTCTGTCTATAACTCTACCTCTCAAATAAATAAATAAAGTCTCTTAAAAAATCAAATAAATGTGTCATTATATGTTACTAATACATATATTTTTAAATATAACTATATACTAATTGATATGTAATAAGTTCATTTTCTGTAATGTGATATTAATAGCACAAATAATCTTGGACTCTGGCAGAATAATATATTTTGCACAAAATTCCAAGCATCTTATCATTTCATTATATACAAAGACAAGGAATAGGACTTGAATTCTTATGCTAAGACTTCATAGAGCAAAAAGAATGCAAGAAAGAGAGAGAGAGAGAAAGAGATATGAGAGATATCTTCCATTTGCTGGTCCACTCTCCAAATGGCTGCAACAGCCAGGCTGGGCCAGGTGGAAGCCATAAATGAGGATTTTCTACTGGTTCTCCCACGTGGGTGCAGGGGCCCAAACACTTGGACCAAGAGCATCAGTAGGAAGCTGTATCAGAAGTGGAATAGCCATAACACAAACCAGTGCCCATGTGGAATGCTGGCCTCATAGGCAGTGGCTTAACTGGCTTCTCTACAATGCTGGCCTCAAGATTGATAGATTGATTTGATTATTTATTTATTTATTTATTTATTTTTGACAGGCAGAGTGGACAGTGAGAGAGACAGAGAGAAAGGTCTTCCTTTTTGCCGTTGGTTCACCCTCCAATGGCCGCCGTGGCTGGCGCGCTGAGGACGGTGCACCGCACTGATCCGATGGCAGGAGCCAGGTACTTATCCTGGTCTCCCATGGGGTGCAGGGCCCAAGCACTTGGGCCATCCTCCACTTCACTCCCTAGCCACAGCAGAGAGCTGGCCTGGAAAAGGGGCAACCAGGACAGAATCCGACGCCCCGACGGGGACTAGAACCCTGTGTGCCGGTGCCACAAGGCGGAGGATTAGCCTAGTGAGCTGCGATGCCGGCCTGATTGATTGATTTGAAAGGCAGACTTGCGTGAGAGAGATTTTCCATCTGCTGGTTCACTCCCCAAATGGCTGTAATGGCCAGAGCTGGAACTGGCAGAATCCAGTAGCCTAGAACTCCATCTTGCTCTCTCACGTGGTTGCAGGGACCCATGTATTGGGGCCGTCATCCACTTCCTTCCCAAGCACATTAGCAGTGAACAGGTAGGAAACAGAGCAGCAGGAAATTGCCCAGGGCTCTAATATGAGATGCCAATGCTGGGGTAGCAAGCAGCAGCTTAACTCACTGCTCCAGGACATCCACCACCCTGTCCCTAAGCATTAGATCTCAGGAATTCAGTACAGCTGTTAACAGATGTATGGAGGTGTCAGTGTTTTCTTAGAGATTAGTTACATTGATTCTTCTGCATTTTCTAAAGGAGACTACCTTTCATAAATCAGCCTGTGGGGTAGATAAAAGTTGCCTCAGTCTCTGTTCAATTCTCAACTCTGCCAATGTCAGGAATCCAGAAAATTTTCCACTGTAAAGCCCAACAACAACAAAAACATCATTTTGAATACAACTATTTAGTTCTATAATTTTATTATCATTCAACTTTGATTTTTAGGGTTCATTTGAATTTTATGTTAACTGGTATTATAGATATATTTTCTTTTGGAACTGTTAGTGTCTAATAGGGATTTTAAAGTATCTAGATACATAATGTAGAAAATGTATTAGAATTTTGAAGTAGAATTACAAGGGAGAAATACTAAGACCAAAAGCTACCAAGTACAACTCAGTAGATTTTAGCTGAAGGAAAAGAAGAACTTTTGTATAATGTAAAGACAGTATGAATTTCCCTCATACAAAAAAATAGAAATTCACCATAAGACAGTGAATTATTGTAAACAGATAGAGTCCATCATAAGTTGCACAACAATTTGTTAGAGATTATAGGAGACTCATATTGTTGGTTATGGTGATGTTTTAGGTTGCTTTCATACAATGTACATAATACATTTTCAGGAAATGAATTTAAGGAAGAGCACAAAGTGATACACTGTATCCCTCAAATGTGGCCATTTTGTTTCTGGTATAGAAACAAGTTGGCAATTAACTCTGAATACTTAATAAAGTGATAAATTAGGAGGTACAATCCAACAAGATCTCCAGAAATAAATTTCGTAAGGTAACTTGATGAAACAGTGTTTATAGGTTTAAATATCATTCCTGAACCAAGCATGCAGTAGTTGTTGATTGGAAAATTGAGAACTCAGATTAAAGATTTCTATGTATTTGTTTATGCAGAATTTTTCCAAGCAAATCTCTTTTTCCCCCCTTTACCTTAATGGACATCGTACATGGAGTTTGGCTAGCTTGTCGAATTATTTTCTGCTGACAAAATGTACCATCTTGCCAGCTAAAGTAGCTTAAAATTACATGAGAACTTTAATTTATTGCTTTTGCTTTCTGGGATTAACTGTCTCCTGTTATTCTGCACCTAGAATTAGTGATTGTTGCTTAATCCATTTATTGGCATGGATGGCTCTGTGTCCTCCTTGAAATTTTTCTTGTGATTAGTATGCTCAGTTTCTGTTCTTCTGTACTTCTCTGTTTGCCCCGTATGCTGCAGGAAAGAAAGGTTAATTCTGAGCCGGCGCCATGGCTCACTAGGCTAATCCTCCGCCTTGCGGCGCCAGCACACCAGGTTCTAGTCCAGGTCGGGGCGCCGGATTCTGTCCCGGTTGCCCCTCTTCCAGTCCAGCTCTCTGCTGTGGCCAGGGAGTGCAGTGGAGGATGGCCCAGGTGCTTGGGCCCTGCACCCCATGGGAGACCAGGTAACTGGCTCCTGCTATCGGATTGGCGCGGTTCGCTGGTTGTAGCGCGCCAGCCGCGGCGGCCATTGGAGGGTGAACCAATGGAAAAGGAAGACCTTTCTCTCTGTCTCTCTCTCTCACTGTCCACTCTGCCTTTCAAGGAAAAAAAAAAAAAGGTTAATTCTGATTACCTGTTACTTTCCTTCACTTCTACTGTGCATTGCTGATACCATATTTGATGCCTGACTGTTTCTCAAAAGACATAAGAAAAAATGACTGATTAGATTTAATAGGGGATATGTTTAATTTGTTCTTTTTTTTCCTTCTAAAAATGAATAAAGCAAAGATACTCCGTTCTCCTAATTTCATGCTTTCTTGTAAGCTTTTTGCAGCTTCCAATATTCATATAAAATTGCATATTTCTTTAATTGAAAGAAGCATATGTAGCTAAATTTATTTTATGTAATTTTGCATTATATTTTCTAGCTTTTCCTCCACAAGATGAATGAGAATAACATATTTTATGTTTATGGAAGCATAGTCTTTCACATATAAGCAGAGCTTTCAAGGTGTTTTTATTTTTTTTTCCTTAACTAAATGTATGTCCTATATTTACTTTATTCATCTTTGTTAATGTGGAATACAGGATAAGTAAGCTAAATATGCTTCATAAGGAACACCCTGACTATAGACAGTTTTAATGGCAAAGATATAAAAAAAAATATCTAATTTTATTGCCTTTTAATCTTGTCAAGGCCAGGTTTCCTAGTTAATCCTCTTTATGTTAAATCAGCACAATGCTGTCTCCAATCAAAAAGCAGACAGAATCTTGTTTTCAGTGTTCTTTTCTTTAATATATATATATATATATATATATATATTTGACAGGCAGAGTAGACAGTGAGAGAGAGACAGAGAGAAAGGTCTTCCTTTTGCCATTGGTTCACCCCTAATGGCCATCGTGGCTGGCGCGCTGCGGCCGGCGCATTGCGCTGATCCGAAGGCAGGAGCCAGGTGCTTCTCCTGGTCTCCCATGGGGTGCAGGGCCCAAGGACTTGGGCCATCCTCCACTGTACTCCCTGGCCATAGCAGAGAGCTGGCCTGGAAGAGGGGCAACCGGGACAGAATCCAGCGCCCCGACCGGAACTAGAACCCGGTGTGCCGGCACCGCAAGGTGGAGGATTAGCCTAGTGAGCCATGGCGCCGGCCAATATATTTTTTTTCAAGTGGCTTCTGATTATGGTTTGATAACGTAACTTTTTATTTTTAATATTTATGTTTTTCTCATCTTGAAATAAATGCTTCATTCATGATTTTTTTTTAAGATTTATTTCATTTATTTGAAAGAGTTACAGAGAGAGGTAGAGACAGAGAGAGAGGTCTTCATCCACTGGTTCCCTCCCCAGACGGCTGCAACAGCCAGAGCTATGCCCATGCAAAGCCAGGAGCCAGGAGCTTCTTCCGGGTCTCCCAATGGCCGCAGGGGCCCAAGGACTTGGGCCATTCTCCACTGCACTCCCAGGCCATAGCAGATAGCTGGATTGGAAGAGCAGTAGCCAGGACTTGAACCAGTACCCACATGGGATACCTGCGCTTCAGGCCAGGGGTTTAACCCGCTGCACCACAACGCTGGTCCCTTCATGATTTTGAAACATTACATGTTTCCATGATTTTTTTTATAAAGATTTATTTATTTGAAAGACAATGTTACAGAGAGGTAGAAAGAGAGAAAGGTCTTCCATCTGCTGGTTCACTCCCCAGATGGCCACAACAGCCGGAGTTAAGCTGATCCGAAGGCAGGAGTAAGGAGCTTCTTCCAGGTCTCCCACATGGGTGTAGGAGCCCAAGAACTTGGGCCATCTTCTAGTGCTTTCCCAGGCCATAGCAGAGAGCTGGATAAGAAGAGGAGAAGCTGGGACTAGAACCGGCGCCCATATGGGAATGCCGGTACTTCAGGCTTGGGCTTTAACCCGCTGTCCCACAGTGCCGACCCCTCCATTATTTTTGAACTCTAAATTTACTAAATTTTTATACAGGTAGCAATGTATTTTGTATGGTCGCTTGCTTCAGAAGAATTTTTAAATTTATACTTATGAAGTCAAGTGAATAAGAAAATATTCAGAATTTTCTTGGCTTCCTCATTTCATTACCTACAGCCCCACTTTTCTCACTCTTCCTTGTGGTAGCTCCTTTAAATAACTTTTATTTATTTTCTCATATTTTATCTTAAGTCTATTCACATCAGGCATTTGCTCCAGTCATTCACCAAAATGGCTCTTATCAAGGTCACTAATTATCTTCATGTTCCTAGATCCGTTAGTGAATTCTTACTCATTCCGCTTGACCTATAAGCAGCATTTATCAGTTTTCATCACTCTTTCCTTCTTCCATCCCTGGCTGTAAGTGGCTGTGTTTTCTAGGCTTGCCTCTGCTTTGCTAGCTGCTCCTTGGAAATCTCCTTTACTGTTTTTTTTTTTTTCCCCCATTAGTTCACCTGGTCTGTATGTTGGAATGTCCTGACTTCAGACCTTAGTCCTCTTCTTTGTCCCCCATTCCTCCTTTGTTATGTCATACCTGTTTTTTTTTTGTTAATGACTCTCAACTTTCCCCTTTCTTTGCTGATCATTCTTTGGAACTCTAGACTCATGTGGCCAATTACATGCTCAACATCTCCCCCTGGATATTTAATAAATATCTTAAACTGTGCTGTATTTCTTTTAGTCTTTCCCAAACCTCCTCTCTTGTGTCACGTTTCAATTAGATATCTGTCCATTCTTTCTGCTGGTCAGCCAGAAAACAAAAGAACAAAGACCAAAATTATTTTTTTAATTTTTATTTTATTTTATTTTATTTTTTGACAGGCAGAGTGGACAGTGAGAGAGAGAGACAGAGAGAAAGGTCTTCCTTTTTCCGTTGGTTCAGCCCCAGTGGCCGCTGCAGCCGGCACGCTGTGCTCATCCGAAGCCAGGAGCCAGGTGCTTCCTCCTGGTCTCCCATGCAGGTGCAGGGCCCAAGGACTTGGGCCATCCTCCACTGCACTCCTGGGTTACAGCAGAGAGCTGGATTGGAAGAGGAGCAACAGGACAGAATCCGGCGCCCCGACTGGGACTAGAACCCGTGGTGCCAGCGCCTCAGGCGGAGGATTAGCCTAGTGAGCTGCGGCGCCGGCCCAAAAACTCATTTTCAAAGCCTACATTTAGTTTATTGGAAAATTTTAATATTTTTGCATTCAGGTACATCTAGAAAGTCATGACTTCTCTCCTGTTCACTAATGGCATCTTGGTTTTGCTTGTCATCATTGCTTGTTTTTAATGTTATTAATTTCCTAGTTGATTACTCCACTATCCTTGCCCCTAGCTCTTCCTCAGTGCAACTACTGTGACCATCCTGGAACATGACCCAACATCGTGTTCCTACTTTAGGGCTTTAAAGTAGCTCTTCGCTCTGTATAGATTATTCTTTCCATGAAGTATGTGTCTACTTGTGTTAATTCCTTTACCTTCATTATATCTTTGCTGAAACGTTACTGATTGATTTCTTAGAGCTGCTGCAATAAATACAAATAGCCAAAACTTGAGTGGCTTAAGACAACAAAGCTGTATTCATTTCACAAGATCAGACATTTGAAATCAAGGTCTTAGTAGGGTTGGGCTCTGAGCATACACCTTTCTTATGCCTTCTCTGCTAGATTCTGGGAGTTGCTGGGAATCTGTAATTCCGTGGCTTGCAGCTGTATAACCCTGATATCTGTCATAGTCTTTTTTTCTGGATCTATATTTCAGCTTTCCATCTGCCATTCTCCTATAAGGGCACCTCTCATTGCATTAAGGGCCCACTGTAAATCCAGAATGATCTTATCTCAAAATCTTTAGCTTAACTGCATCTGAAAAAATTCCCTATTTCAAAATAAGGCCTTAGTCATACGTTCCACATGCACATATCTTCTGAAAAAGCTAGTATTCAGACACATCACTGGGTTTACCCTCTTTAACATCTATTTAACATCATATTCTCTATTACTAACTCCATTTTTTGTGTTAAGTCTACAATCCCTTATTCAAAATGTTTTGTATTTTGAATTTTGTATGTTATAGAATTAGGACTCTTTGGAAAATATGGTGTGCATCATATATTACACATTTAGCCTCACTGATGGTTAGGAAACCGTACAATTATCAAACACATTAACATTTCTGCAGCGAAACATACAGAGATCTGCATTGTGGGACATACATAGCTTCTCATCAGTTCAGATCAGGGTTTGTTCCCCAAATAGTGTGTATCAACCTTACAGGAAAACTTTCCAAACCTTTTATTTTTTGTTTATTATTTACTTACTTGTTATGCCTGTTTACTTTTTGTCTCTGTCACTCAGCTTTTACCACATGAGAGCAGAGTGTTGGTCTATTTTCAATCGCTAATATGTTTTGGGCTCCTAGAATAGTCATTAGCATGTGGTAGGTGCTCAGTATATGTTTGAAAAATTCCCATCCCAGGAATGTTCTCTAGAAATCTGGATCAGATAAGAATGTGAAGCGTGTAAGAGACAAAGATTTCAAAAACCAGTGGGAGGGAGAAATGAAATGCAACATATTTTGAACAACTGCAGTTATATCAAATATTCCATATTTGGGAGAAAGCCTTTGGTGAATGAGCTTTTGTGAAGAGAGAATTGAAAATTGAATTATTTAATCATTTATATTTACCTAGACTACATTTACAGTTTTATATTTTATCCATGAAAACAAAATTTAATCCTTTTTTTTTAGCCAAGAGAAAACTTTAATTCTCCTTGGGAATAATTCAGAAAGGAAAGTGTTTTCTTCCCGTTCCTAAGATGATGCAGAATGCATGATATTCCATCTATATTTAAGTTAGGCATTAGAATTTCCAAACCTTGTAATTTACACTGAAATACATTATCAAGATGTATTTTTACATTGTGTCTATGTGGAGTTCCTTAATAAAAATAAAAAAAAAAAAACTGCAAACACTATGGACATCTTAAAAAATGGGTTTTAGTCATTAATTACAGGGAGGTGAGTGGGTTTTTGCTGTTGTTTGGGCTTTTTGTTGTTTTTCTTTTTCTCAGAGTAACAGCATGTTCATGAAGCTTTTTTATTTTACATATAGAATAGTTTGCTAGGAAGTTTCCTTAAATAGTGTAAATACTTGATAATGAGCTAGGGAAGAACAGTGGAGGATGACTTATTTGATAATTTTAGTTGAAGAGCCATATTATTCTGGTGCTGGAATCTTCCTTAGTAATTTGAAATAGAAATATGCACTTGAAAGCCATGTTTATTTTTCTCTTGTGCTTCTGGAAGACTTTTTGGCAAGGGTGAAAGCTTCCAGATGATGCTGATGATAATATTCCAATGAGAGTGTTAAGGAACATCTATTACAAGAGAGTGGAAGCTATGTAAAACCCCAACCTGGGTCTGTTCACCCAACATGCAGCAAGCCAATTACTGACATCGGGTTGGTGAAATATAGTAGTGTTTATGGTTGGGGCTGCTGCTGTGGCACAGCAGGTTAATGCCCAGGCCTGAAGCACCGGCATCCCATATGGGCGCCAGTTTGAGACCCGGCTGCTCCACTTCCAATCCAGCTCTCTGCTATGACCTGGGAAGGCAGTGGAGGATGGCCCAAGACCTTGGGCCCCTGCACCCACTTGGGAGACCCGGAGGAGGCTTCTGGCTCCTGGCTTTGGATTGGCGCAGCTCTGGCCGTTGTGGCCAATAGGGGAGTAAACCAGTGGATGGAAGATTTCTATCTCTCTCTTTCTCTCCCTCTTTCTGCCTCTCCTCTCTCTGTGTAACTCTGACTTTCAAATAAAAAAAAAAAAAAAAAAGCAGGGCACCTTGATTAAAAAAAAAAAAAGTAGTGTTTATGGCAAAGTGCAGAACAAAGAGCTTGAAGCTACCACTTAATTCTTAGCTCCCCTAAGGGGATAGGGGTAGAGGTTCTTAAGGAGTTAAGTTGGGCCTGAGAGGTGCATGTTCAGCTCATTTCCAAATTCTTGATAGATCTGCAGTACTCATGACTTCCCTTTAATTGGTTAGCAATATTCTGTCCTTCAGGGAATTTTTATGACTACAAAGTGGGCTGCAGTCAGTCTGGGGGCTATATGTAGGTAGTGTTCAGTTTTTTCTCTGGCTCTTGGGCTTCTGAAAAAGAAATCCTTCAAGTAAGACTGAATATCATGATGTTATCTGTAGGTGAGATAAATGACTGTATGGGTCTTATTTTCAGTGCCAGCTACACCAGTCCCTCAACCCAGTGAGTTAATGTTAATATGAGGTAAGAAAGCTTTCAGGAAATGGAGGGAGGCTGGGAGATCAGGGACAGTTAAAGTCTGACCATATCTAGCATCCACATCCAAGATACTATGTAGTGGTTTTAAATGTTGAGAATTTAACCTTATATTTCAAACATACGCTACAGTTAGACTTCAGTGACACTGAGCAATGCCCATCCACCTTCCCCTTTCTATTATTCCATTCCTAATTTGAATCCTTTGTCCATGATTTCAAAAGTATTACACTTCTCCATCCTTTCATTGGTAACCAAACACAGAAGCCCACCCTAAGTAAATAGCAGAAAAACATGTACATCTTTGAATTGCCCCTCCATTCCAATCATGGAACTTTAATTAGTTTTTAATTAGTTCCAAAATTCAGATCCCATACAGAGAGCTTCCATTTTCTCTCTCTCTCTCTTTTTTTTTTTTTTTTTTTTTTGGACAGGCAGAGTGGACAGTGAGAGAGAGAGACAGACAGAGAGAAAGGTCTTCCTTTTCCATTGGTTCACCCCCAATGGCGGTTGTGCCCTGTGCACTGCGCTGATCCGATGGCAGGAGCCAGGTGCTTCTCCTGGTCTCCCATGCGAGTGCAGGGCCCAGGGACTTGGGCCATCCTCCTCTGCACTCCCGGGCCACAGCAGAGAGCTGGACTGGAAGAGGAGCAACCAGGACAGAATCCGGCACCCCGACCGGGACTAGAACCTCAGGGTGCTGGAGCCACAGGCGGAGGATTAGCCTAGAGAGCCACAGTGCTGGCCGAAAGCTTCTATATTCTTGCTGGCTCTTTGCCTGAATCCTCTACAGTGTAATTTCCGCTGGTGCTCTGAAAATGTTCACTAATTTTAAGTCTACAGGTTTATTTAAGACTTAATCCTGTTTGGCTCTTCTACCACATTGAACACTATCAATATCTGATTAATTTAATGTGATTTAGAGCCGGCGCCGTGGCTCAATAGGCTAATCCTCCACCTTGCGGCGCCGGCACACCGGGTTCTAGTCCCGGTTGGGGTGCCGGATTCTGTCCCGGTTGCCCCTCTTCCAGGCCAGCTCTCTGCTATGGCCAGGGAGTGCAGTGGAGGATGGCCCAGGTGCTTGGGCCCTGCACCCCATGGGAGACCAGGAAAAGCACCTGGCTCCTGGCTCCTGCCAGGATCAGCGCGGTGCGCCGGCTGCAGCGGCGGCCATTGGAGGGTGAACCAGCAGCAAAGGAAGACCTTTCTCTCTCTGTCTCTCTCTCTCACTGTCCACTCTGCCTGTCAAAAAAAAAAAAAAAAAAAAAAAAAATTTAATGTGATTTAGAAGATCTTTATTAATCTTGTAAACAATGTCATAATCGCCTAAATTAATCCATTTATATGAGGGGTCTTCAAAAAGTTTTTGAAAAATACATATTATGAAAAACTACACATGAATTTCAAAATTTCTGCACCAGAGTAAATTTACCTATTTACCTTTTGGTTCATCTTTGGCAAACTTTTTGAAGTATCCTCATATATCCCTCATATTTTCTCTTGCCATTCATTTTTTGAGCTTAAGTTAAAAAAATCATGACTTTCATATTCATTTATTTCTTTCTTTTTTAGTTTATTTTATTATTTTTTGACAGGCAGAGTGGACAGTGAAAGAGAGAGAGACAGAGAGAAAGGTCTTCCTCTTTCCATTGGTTCACCCCACAATGGCCGCTGCGGCCAGTGTGCTCTGGCCGGCGCACCGCGCTGAGCCGAAGCCAGGAGCCAGGTGCTGCCTCCTGGTCTCCCACGCGGGTGCAGGGCCCAAGCACTTGGGCCATCCTCCATGCACTCCCGGGCCACAGCAGAGAGCTGGACCGGAAGAGGAGTAACAGGAACAGAATCCGGCACCACGACTGGGACTACAACCCAGTGTGCTGGCCCTACAGGCAGAGGATTAGCCTAGTTAGCCGTGGCGCTGGCTATCTATTTCTGTATTTTTGAGTATCATTGGTTGTTCTACATATGGGTACTGTGCTGAAACATACATACCTTATTGCTCTTGTATAATAACGAAATCTAACAAAAAAGAGATCACAAATAAAGTTTCACAAATATGAGATTAAATGAGCTGGTAATCAGTGTTATGAAGACAATATAACAAAATCACAGGACAGAGAAGGAGCATATGGGATGATCCTATCTCCTTATAGTCAGGGTAATATGTGACCTAAACCCTTTAAGATGGAAAGAAGCCATGAAGATCATGGGAAAAAAGTATCCCTTAGAAGACAATTTTAAGAATAAAGACCCTGAAACTTTTGAGAAAGAAACATAAGGTCAGGAAATCTGAGAATGTTTTAAAAGAATAAGAGACCAATGAAATGATGAGAAAAAGGAATGGCAGTGGCCAGGTAATAGAAGCTTTGCAGACTTAGGAACTGGGATTGGATTCTAAGTACAATGAGAAGTCATTCCAAAGTTAAAGTGAGACAGCAATATGAACTGGTTCATCTTTTGAAATGATCACTCTGGCTGTTGTGTGTATCATGGGAACAAAAAAGTTTTGCCATATTTGTATTTGAAATATAATATGTTGGAAAACATGTTAACCTGTTTTCAAATGTGTACTCACGGCTACCCACCACTTAGCACTGGGTCCATTGCTTGTTAAGCATGCAATAAAGATCACTAATTTTCTCTAAATGCAACATGGAATTTACTTTTATAAAAGAAAGTATGTACTAGGAACAACTGCATGACTAGTTTTTAAATGAAATTAAATACAATGTTTTTTGGATTATAGACTCATCTTTATTAAACAGCATATAAAAATAAATTTAAATGGTTACCATAATGGATTTTTCATTCTGCCTCCTCCAGATACTTGAGTGCTTAGCATGTGCTACTTGCTTTTTAGCAAATTGCTAAGTTAAATCAGAAGTGAACTTTTCATACTTTTCTTTTAAGGAACTTCTATTAATATCGAAATTTCTGGAAAATGATCTTTTATCTTTGTTGTGCTGGTAAAATTCATGTGTTTACTGTATCAATGTTAACCTAATTAGGTGATCCCAAAAATTTCCTTTGAATTACATGTAAAAACATGAGATACTTAATGTAGATTTTGGTTGTCTCATTTGATACCTCAGTTTCCTTTCTTAGAATCCAGATCCGTTCTGCTGTTTCTCAATTCATTTGATTGCCTTTATTTTGTTTAAAAAAAAAAAAGCAATAATGTTCATTTTCTCTTCCTGTATTTCATTTCTTCCTGTCATCTTTCTTTGTAATTTTTAGATTTAGAATTAAATGAGTTTTAAAAGATAATAATAGTTGTAATTTTACTAAATGCTACGTTGTCATTTGCTTTACCAAATTTTTATTTTATTTTTTTATTTTAAAGATTTATTTTATTTGCAAGTCAGAGTTACAGAGAGAAGTAGATCCAGAGAGAGAGAGAGAGAGAGAGAGAGGGAGAGGTCTTCCATCTGCTGGTTCACTCCCCAAATGACCGCAATAGCCAGAGCTGAGCTGATCTGAAGCCAAGAGCCAGGGGCTTCTTCTGGGTCTCCCATGCGGGTACAGGGGCCCAAGGACTTGGGCCATACTCTACTGCTTTCCCAGGCCATGGCAGAGAGCTGGATTGGAAGCAGAGCAGCTGGTACTCGAACTGGTGCCCATATGGGTTGCTGGTTCTGCAGGCCAGAGCTTTAACCTGCTGCGCCACCGTGCCGGCCCCTAGCAACTATTTTAATTATGCCCTTTGTGAGTAAATTTCTGCTTATGAAAGTAGTTTCAAATTTCTTTGTGTACTTTTGATTGTTAAATCCTTTTTAACTTTATTATTTTTCTTATTTACATCTATTCTTTCCAGAATTATTTTTATTATTTAATAATTGTTTAGGATAGTTGAATAATATTATAATATATATTATGTTTATTTGATAATTATTTTATTATTTGTGTAGGATTCTGGCAGAAGGGCAAACAAGGTGTCCCTTTTATAAGGGCACTCATCCCATTAATGAAAGCTGCCCTTTTAACCCAGTCATCTCCTAAGGGGCCACCCCCCAAAACATCACCACGAGGACTGGATTTTATAAATGAATTTGGGGGAGACACAAACATTTAGACCATATCAATGCCATAAAAAAGGACCCCTGAGAGCTCTTTTGCCTTCTGACATCTGAGGATTTAAGGAGAAGTTTGGCCATCTGGAATCCTAAAGAGGGCTCTCACAGGCACCTGGGCATTCTGGCTTGCTGACCTGAGACGTCCAGCCTCCAGAAGTGAGAAACAAATTTCTGTTGTTTATAGGGCACTCAGTCCATGATGCTTTCCTCTGGCATCCTACAATGGCTACAGCATTGACTGACTTCATTTTTAGGACTCTGGATCTATTGGCTGAATTATTACAATTATTTAAGGAGTTATTCCCTTTTATGAACTATGATGATTCCAACATGTATTTAATTCATATCTCACGGAATTCAGTTGATATTTACTGATATTTTATTGTTAAAACATTTACTTGCTCACTGGATTCAAATCATAATAGCATGGAATTAGAGTGATCAGACTGATATATTTATTTTTTAAAAGATTTATTTATTTATTTGACAGAAATACAGTGAGAGAGAGAGAGAGAGAGAGAGATCTTCCATCTATTGATTTGCTCCCCATATGGCCTCAGTGGCTAGGAACTTCCCCACATGGATGGCAGGGACCAAAGCACTTGAGCCATTTGCTGCTGCTTTCCCAGCTACATTAGCAGGGAGCTGGATTGGAAGTGGAGCAGCTGGGGCATGAACTAGCGCCCATATAAGATGCCATAGACACCTACTATGCTACAAAGTCATCTCCCCAGACTGATATTTTAAAAATAAATATTTGCTTAGGAAAGAAAAATGGGGGGCATGGAAAGCACTCCTATTTATTGGTTCACTCAGTTGAAGTCTCCTTTGTTGGTGACAGGATCCCAATTACTTGAGCCATTATCACTGCCTGCCAGTGTCTCCATTAACAGGAAACTAGAGTCCAGAGCCAAAACTGGGCAATGAAATCCAGGTACTCCAATGAGATATCCTATCAAATAACTTTACTGCCAGCTCAAAAGCTTGCCCACAGACTATTTGAATGTATCATTGAAGACCTGCATTGAAAAAATAAAAGAGTCAAAAAGAATATGAAGATAAAACGGGAACTTTTCCACTTATTATCATAAAAGAGGATATTCATGATGCAGTAGTCTTCAGTTCAAACAGCAGATTTTTACTTCACCCAAAGTTGATCAAATACTTTCTATCTGCTTCTACCAAAGTGGCTCTCCTGTAGGATTTTTGCAGCCAATATTTCTAATTTACATAGAAAAAAATGGTGGACTTGATTGCTTTCAGGATGTGATCCTAGGAGAGAGCCTAGTGATCTGAGGAATCTGTAGCAGTGACTCCTTCATTTAGGACATTTTATTGCACTTACCTACTTTCCTCTATGAGCATTTGCATTCTATTTTTATGTTTTATTGTCTAGCAGTAACTAGCATAAATATGTAATTATATGGTTTGTTTTGTTGTAATAGATTTCAAAATACTCTATTATTAGGGTCTGTTTGAACTGTGTTTACTATATCAACATAACCATATAAATGGAGTCAAATTATTTGCTTGGTTAACTGCAAACCACAGGTTGTTACAGTGTTGTCAGTTTCAAAATGTCATGTGACAATAAAACCATCTGTTTCCTTTTTCTCAGGCTTAAACCTTAAAAACTTCATAATTGTTTTCTATGCAACAGGCTTAACTTTTGAAGAAGGCAGAAGATGTATTCAGTAGCTCCAGGGGAGGGCCCTAGTCTGTGTAAACACGCTTTTTAATTTCCACAGTGGCTTACGATTTATTTGAAGTTGATAAATTTCATTAAATTCCAAAGTATTTCCCCACTTTGCCTATGCCTTTCATACTTCCAAAATACAGACAGCCAAATTTACCATTAAAAATTTCAAGAAATTTCTATTAAAAAGTAACTGTTTCTCATTTTCTTTCTTTGGATTTTCATTCAGTAACCTATCATACTTTGAAGTGCTATTAACTTTATTGGCAATAAAGTGTTTATAACTTTGACTATTTTATAATCTCTTTTAACTGCTTCTCTTTTCTTCTTCTTTAGGTTTTTAAATAAAGCCAAACAAAAGGATGTGGGATTTACACCTGTCCTCCTGTAGCCATGTGATTCTGCCACCTGCCTTTAGTTTCCTGCCTCCTCTCCCACTGGCCGTCCTTGCCATTATTTTCGAGCTGCACTCTCTGCCCTGTGCGTGCCCTTGTATCTCTTGTTCTTCATCCTCGCTTCTCTGCTTCTAGTGAATGAAAAGGGCAAATCTAAGATCAGACTTCTACTTATTCTTTCTCACTATTTTTCTGATCTGATGGGTCTCTTCCTCCTTGATGTCTGTATTTAGCCAAAATCAACATCCCTGTGATTATTTGAGAATGGTTTGGTAGTGAGACTGTCTCATAAAAGGACATCCTTCTTAATGCTAAAGCCACTGTGAAATAAGTTTCTTTCAGTTTTTAGCAGATGGAAAGCAAGTCTCCTAGGGGACTGGCAACTCAGATGTAGATACATGAGTTTTTTCCTGTTAATGTTTCTGAAGAAATTTTAACCAATAAAAAACTTACTGTAATACTGTCTCTGAGTCCCAACCGTGGTTCCATGTTACAGCTGAGCTGGAGATCACCAGTATTCTTGAGATACTATCAGTGTCTTCAGTGTCTGCAACATTGTCACCGTGATGAATATGACTGTTAACAGTTGTAGTCTATATGCTTATGAAACAGAATACAAAGAAGAGCAAAGAAAGAGATTTTTTTCTTCTGTTTGAAATTCTTTAGGAGGAGGAGTAGGATAGATTTGATATGGAGAATCTTGTACCACTTACTCATGGAGAGTAGGACTCAATGAGTTCCTTTTACATGCAAAGGAACTATGTATGCTCCAGATGATACCAAAATAAATATGATACTGTTATCATGGATGAGTTCACAATCTAGTGTCAATGACATGCAAAAATAAAGCTGCATGAAATAAGTGTTTTGAGGAAGCTTAACTAATGAAATACATCTTTTAATATTATTTTCATTTTATTTGAAAGGCAGAGAGACAGATAATACTACTATTAATCTAATAGAAGATGTAATTAAGAAATAAACGTTTCCAGTAGCATTATTTGCATATCATGCAGTTATCTATAATGTAATTTGAATATTCTATGCAATATGTTCTCATATAAATTAAAAATTATAGAAAACAAACTGAATGGAAAGTACTAAATTTGGGGCCAGTATTATGTTGTAGTTGGTTAGGCTGCTGCTTACCATGCTCATATCCCATATTTGAGTACCGGTTTGAGTCTGAGCTACTCCACTTTGATCCAGCTTCCTGCTAATGCACCTGGGAAGGAAGTGGAAGATGGTGCAAGTACTTGTGCCCCTGCCATCCACGTGGGAGACCAGGGTGGAGTTCTTGGTTCCTGGCTTCAGCTTGGCCCAGCCCTAGATGTTCTGGACATTTGGGGAATGAACCAGTGGATAGAAGATCTCTATGTCTCTCTCCCTCTCTGTTGTCTTCCTTTCAAATAAATAAATAAGTAAATAGATGTTTTTAAAAAATTACTAAATTTTAACAGAGATTCCATAGGTGGAGGAATAATTAGCTAATATTTTATATCATTGAACATAGTGTTGTACCCATGTAAAATAGTTTCACATGGCTAAATGTTATTTTTAATATAATGAAAAGTTTTATTAACTCACTGAAAAATTAAAATATAATTACAGTGAATTTGGATTTATGGAAGGGAGAAGCTGGCGGACATAATACCTTTTAAAGCCAGAGGCATTATAATAATTCATATACAAAAGAAAAATAGACTATAAATAAATTTTGAATTCTGAAAGTATTCAAAAAAGATAACCAAATTATTATTAATTTTTATATAAAGCATTTATTTTTTAAGATTTATTTATTTATTTGAAAGTCAGCATTACAGAGAAGAAGGAGGGAGAGAGAGAGATAGAGAGAGAGTGCGCTTCCCTCTGCTGGTTCACTCTCCAAATGGCTGCAAATGGCCCAAGCTGGGCTGATCTGAAGCCAGGAGCAAAGAGCAATTAAGTCACAATTCATTCAGTTTTTACTTGCTGGGATATTTGATTATTAAAGTGGTCACATACACAAACATACATATTATGCACAATATGGACATACACATATATGTGTGTATATCTGTGCCTATATATACATAGATATTCTAGTATACACACATTATATATATGTGAAACTATGCATACATGTAATTATTTTAAGCATTGTCAGAAGGACACAAATATGGAATGTGCTTTATGCTTGCAATTATATAAAATATTGATGTGCAAATAAAGACTTGGAGGAAATAAGCCAGGAGTTATGACTTCCTTTGTACTTAATGATTAGGAAACAATTTCTAGTTTTTTTATTTTTGTCCAAAAGTTTGCGGTCTGGTTAAATTCTAATTTTTAGGTAAGCATAACAAATAACAAACAAAGGATGATATTGTTTTACTCATTAATTCTTGAATGAATTCAAGATATTACACCTAACAACAATGTGAAGAAGCCAGAGAGAATTAGCTGTGAGAGTTAGCTTTATTTCTTCATGCTAAAAGTTTCAGTATGTTTTTATCATATATATTTTTTTTGACAGGCAGAGTGGACAGTGAGAGAGAGAGACAGAGAGAAGGGTCTTCCTTTTGCCTTTGGTTCACCCTCCAATGGCCGCCGTGGCCGGCGCGCTGCGGCCGGAGCACCGCTGATCCGATGGCAGGAGCCAGGTGCTTCTCCTGGTCTCCCATGGGGTGCAGGGCCCAAGTACTTGGGCCATCCTCCACTGCACTCCCAGGCCACAGCAGAGAGCTGGCCTGGAAAAGGGGCAACCGGGACAGAATCCAGCGCCCCGACTGGGACTAGAACCCAGTGTGCCGGCACCGCAAGGCGGAGGATTAGCCTAATGAGCCGCGGCGCCGGCCTTATCATATATTTTTAATTGAAGTCTTAGGTCGAAAAACACACAGGCTTCAGGGATACCAAATAACTATTTAAAAATATACATGTAAACATACACGCATATATAAAATTTTGGTGACTAGTTATTATCCCAAATTTTCTGATTCTTTTAGCTTTTGACACTCCCTGGAATTCCAATAATCTTTCCCTGATTCTTATTTCTAAGAGTATCCTCCTCAATGAGTTAAGCTTTTGGGGCAACTGCCAAATTTTGTGATCTTTGAGCCTATGTGAATTTGCACCAAAGATTCTGTTATATTTTGGAGTAAAATAAGAATAAAAACTCAAAATTTAACCTAAAGCTTTTTTTAAAAATCACCATTCCTCAGTTTCTGAAAACAGTAAATTAATATATTTTCTTGCAAATGTGGATATAGTTCAAGGCTATGCCTGAAAATTGTCTTTTGAGTCTCCAAAGAGGAGAATAGATTTTGTAAAATCCAGCATAATGGAAATGTGTCACACACAAGTAGGGTTAACATTCAAATAAAGTCAAGCAAATTCATAATAGCTATTTGAAAAGCATACTAATGAAATGTGTTCAGAAGAGTGACATTATTTGTCCAGCAAACCTTACAGTGTATCTTGGCTAATATATGTTCTTACTGATACCTTTATTAAAACAAATACATATGTATGTATAAATATAAAAATATATATATAAACACTTTGTAACTTTGTATTTAAAAATAGTTTTAGGTATAGATACAGGTTGCATCCTCTATTAGTTCATAACTTTATGACTTTGAAAAAATTAGTTAAATTCCATGTTCCTCTGTTTTCACATGTGTAAATTAGGAATAATGATAGCATCAATTTGCATTATATTAAAGCATTGAATGAAATAATAAAAGTGCTTCAGAGACTTTCTGAAAATAAAATAGTTCCATAAATGTAAACTCTTATTATTACTATTATTATTATTGTTGATGGTATATGTTGACTTTTTTTATTAAATCTGACATTTTGGAAATGTGTTGTATAGTGGCTTTAAGCTGCCCTTGGGATGGAATACTACATTTTAAATGTAAATAATGCCATACTTTCCATAGTTCATAATGTTATTAAGTGGCATATCCATTATTCAAGGTCCAATTTCAGTGTTCCTTATTCTAAACATAGTCATGATTATTTAACCTTCATTTACTATTTTGTAAAACATTTAAAATATGATTTTACAAAAAATAATACTAAGTGATTTTGTAGGCAGAGAGTCATATCTTTTAACAAAGATACTTGAATATTTTCAGCTGACATCAGTATTCCATCTGTGCTATACAATCAAACTAATTTAACCATTTTATTTATTTAAATCTATAACCCCATGCTTGTTATCTAACAAGTTTGAAATTGTCAGTTGTACAAATTTAAATGTATTGAAATATATTTTAGACAGAAGTGATGGTATTTAGATACACCAGTCACATGGCAAGTAGTTAATATATATCAAGGAATATAATTTTGATCATATAATCGAGGGAATTTTTTTTCAACTGTTCCCAAAATATTTATGTGACCAATTATCTGAGGCAATTTGGTAATAATTGGTGGAGCCTCTAAGAAATATGAGTAAACTTCCTGAAGTTCACATGGTAAAATGAATTAAAAGATAAATATATTTTGGTGTGAAAAATGTTTTCTATCCCTGCATATTTCTTAAAGATTTGTTTATTTATTTGAAAGGCAGAGTTACAGACAGAGAAGAGGGAGAGAGGGAGGAAGGGAGAGAGAGAGAGAAATAGAGAGAGAGAAAGAGAGAGAGAGAGAAAATCTTCCATCTGTTTCCAGATGGCCACAAAGGCTGGAGCTGGGTCGATCCAAAGCCAGGAGCCAGGAGCTTCTTCTGGGGCTGGCACTGTGGAATAGTGGGTAAAGCTGCCATCTGCAGTGCTGGCATTCCGTATGGACACCGGTTTGAGTCCTGGATGCTCCATTCCAATCCAGCTCTCTGCAGTGGCCTGGGAAAGCAGTAGAAGATGGCCAAGTCCTTGGGTCCCTGCATCCACATGGGAGACCTGGAAGAGGGTCCTGGCTTCTGGCTTTGGATTGGCCTAGCTTCTGTCATTGTGGCCATTTGAGGAGTGAACCAGCGGATGGAAGACCTCGCTCTCTCTCTCTGCTTCTGCCTCTCTGAAGCTCTGCCTTTCCAATAAATAAATAGATATTTTTCTTTAAAAAAAAAAAACAAAACGAAGATGCTAGAGACACATGTCTGGAATTATCAATGAGGTATTTGTGAACTCTGAAGATATTTATTGAGTGACAACAAGTTGAACTAAGAAATAATGTGGTCAATCCCAAGTTTATTACTGCTGTTCTGTTATACCCTCCCAGAGGATAGCAGCACTGATGACAAGCTATGCAAAAGGCATTTCAAGTGGAAATGTTAGAAAAAATTAGCATTAATTACCCCCAAAACAAGAAGAATGAAAAGCAAGTGTGTAGTATAGGATGGGAAACAGCTTGAAATACATAAAGAAATAGTCTCACCTCTACCTGACTCCTTGTGACAAATCTGAACCTGTCAGAAATTAGAGGTTGACAGACTTACTCTTGATATGAATAAGCTATTTGTAATTCATTAGATTTCCCAAAAAATGCCATTTCCTCATAAGGTAAATTGTGGAGAATATATAAACAAATGCTTTATGCTGTCTGTGCAAGAATATTTTAGACCAGACTATTATTAAAACTGAGGTATTTGGATAGGCCTTTCATCTCTAAATTCCCCTTACTGAATACAGTAGATATTAGTCAAAAAATTTGCTTAATTGATTAAGCATCAACAGAAATGAGTGTTTTCTTAAACTTCTTTAAATACCTTAAAAGACCCAATAATCTGAACTGTTTTAATTTTCAAAATACTTGTATGCACATTATCTCGTTTAATATGTTTGAAATTCAATTTAAATGTTTAATTTCCAATCATTTTTAATGAGTGCTAGATTTACTCTCCATCCCCATTCTTTTAAATGCTTACTTATTTCTTTTTTTTTAATTGTAAGTAAAAGTTAAGACTGACCAAGAGCAAGAAAGCTCCTCTATCTGTTGCTTCACTCCCAGGACTGGACCACATCAAAGTCAGGAGCCAGAGAAACTCCATCAGGTGTCCCACCTGGGTGGAAGGGATCCAGCTACTTCAGACATCATCTGATGCCTCCCAGGGTGCATCAGCAGGAAGCCAGATCATAATCAGAGGAGCTGGGACTCCAGCCAGAACTCCAATATGGAATGTGGGCATGGGTATTACAGGCAGTGGCTTAACTTACTGTGCCATAACCCCTGCCCCTCCAAACATTTTACTTAGCTCCTCTGATTGTTCTAGAATAATGAAATGTGGACAATCTACTTATCTGTTTTTTCTTCAGTTGGCCACTCTGAGTTTTACTCATCTTAATTTTCCAAGAGCCAATGTGTCTGTTATGTGAAAAGATCTCAATAAAGATTTGCATTGAATAATGACTGTGATAAAGATGAAAACATTAGAATACTATATTGAGTGGTATGGTACCAATTTATTAAGAATCTGAAAGTTAGTTCTTAGCAATTCCCTGTTTGTAGGTTGTCTATATGTGCCTGTAAAGTTGTTATCACTCTCATTTGTCAGATAGAAAGTCTACCTGGATGTTTTGACAGGATAGGATTTGGTATTGTCTAGTAAGCAAACAGATATCAAAATCCACTTCATTACCATAGAATCAAAAATTCCTACACATTGTTAACAACTGCTAGATATTTTGCCAATTGTAGAGAAGGCCAACTAATGCCAAAAACATCAAGAACATACTGATATCAAATACATATTAGTAAAAGTAATAGATGGTGAATATTTACATGAGAAACAATGTTGCATGCTTTTCTGTTTGAAATCAGAAAATGTGTTATTTTCTCTTACAAATGAAAAAGCTTCCTATTTCTGTTTAACAGCTGGAGCTGCTATTACTTTTCTTTTGTTGTTCCCGTACTCTTTATAGCTCAAGGCAACAATTCACTCAATTTATGTGTAATTGTTGTGTCACCAATTTTGCTGCTTTGTATATTTTCATGGAGTTTGGAAAAATTTTAATTATTAAGCATCTTTCCTGCATTTTGTGGGATTAAGGTGGGTTCACTTTTAAATAATAAATTCAGGGAAAACAAATGTAACAGTAAATCTTTGAGCACATTCCTTATGGGATGGTTGAATAGATATTTATACAGCTATTATACTTAGTCATTTTGTGGTAATTTTCTTATTTTGTCATGATAGGATTTAGCATTAGTCCAATTAATAGGTGCAAGTCATAAGCTAGTTATAGGTGTTCTAAATTTACTATAATATCCTAAAAATAGTTATTTCACAAAGCTATGTCAATTTTTTTTTCACATTATAAAGAAATATAAATAGCAACACCAAAACCTCTTTAGTCGTTATTTGTGTACAGTATAACTTAACTTACCATTTAATTGAAGGCTGCTTATGGCTGCAACAAATCAATCATATATGATTTACCTTTGACTAGAATTTTGTGGGTTTTAAAAAATGTTTAATTTATTTATTTGAAAGGCAGAGTGACAAAGAGAAAAGGAGAGACAGAGAAAGAGATTCTCCATCCGCTGATTCGTGCCCTAACTGGCCACAATGGCATGTACTAAGCCAGGCTGAACTAGGGAGACCAGAACTCCATCCAGGTCTCCAAACTGGGAGGCAGAATCTCAAATACTTGGGTCACCTTCTATTGCTTGCCCCAGGTACATTAGCAGGGAGCGGTATCAGAAGCCGAGTAGCCAGGAATAAAACAGGCTCTCAGGTAGGATGCTGGTGTGGGCAGATGTGGCTTAAGATATTGTGCTACAATGCCTTTACCTTGAATTTCTTTTATGGTACCACTTTCTTGCGTTTTTACATCCCTTAAAATCTATAGTTAAGTAAGAATTAGACGGTTTTCAAGGTTTTTTTTATAAGTAATATATTCCTATTACATTTACCTCAAGTTAATCAGCATCAGTATGGTGAAATAGTAAATTGTATCATAGACTTTTAATAAGTCACAGGATACTATCAATATTATGACAAATAAAACTTTAAAAATAAAAACATGAATGTCAAAAGTGTAACTGTAATTCCTACTTAATTTCTTTAATTTTGTCATTTAATCAAGCAAAGTATTTTTATCCTAGTCTTTCACATTATCTTTCATTTTACTGATATTTATTTGTGGGAGAGCATAAGTAATATACTGAATTGCCTGGGAGAGACAGGATGTGTTTCTATTGACTTTTGAGAGGGACTGTTTAAGGACATATGATCCATATATGATGCTGCAGGATTTTCTGGGGACTTGTGGGTAAAAAAAAAATTCTGTATCAACACCTACAGATTTGATTTACCAACTGAGGTATACTTGGATATTTACCTTTGTGTACACACATAGATAATCATTCTAGAGTTTTGGAAAACACTGATATATTATTTTCTATTTTTTTCTGAACTCTTTATCATATTAAATACCTAGAAAGCAACATTATATTTTTCTCCATTTCAATATCTTCATTCATAGTCCAATACTATGATCTGACCATGAAGAGCCCTTCTGAATAATATATAAAGTATGGTTCAGAATATTATACATTGTATTGCTTAATAATATTTATATGCAAATTGAGAACAAAAATCTTTATATTTATTATAGAAACAGAAAATATTTCCATAAATAATGAATTTATCATTTTATCTTGTAATGAGAAATACATAGAGTGCTGTTTGCTTTGACTTCGTTGATCTGTGTTAGGCAACCTCTAAAATGATGTATAATGATCCCTCCCTCTTTGGACTACCTCTCCCTTGATAATGGGCTGGACTTTGCAACTTCCCTCCTACTAGTACAATACAGAATGGGTAATGGATGTCACCTCTGAGATAGACTATAAAAAGACTGTGGCTTTCATCTTGGACATTCTCCCCCACTTGCTCTGAGGGATGTCTTGTTCCATGTTGTAACCTGTCCTTGGAGGGTTCTACATGGTAAAGAATGAAGGAAGACCTCTAGTCAACAGTGAAGAATGGAGATTCTCATTCCAACAATTTACAAAGGACTGAATCATGCTCACAAGTATGTGCATGAACTTGGAAGCAGATTCAGTTACAGGCTTCATGTAATCCCACAACTCCAACAATATCCTAACAGCAGCCTTGTGAGACACCTTGAGTCAGAAGCTAAGGATGTGGCTAAGCCACATCCTGATTCCTGGACCACAGAAAATGTAAGATATTATATGTTGGCTGTTTTAGGTTGCCAAGATTTAGGATAATTTTTTACATAGCATTAGATAAATATACAGAAACTAAAAGCAGTGGAGGATGGCCCAAGTCCTTGGGTCCTGCACCCGCATGGGAGAGCAGGAGAAGCACCTGGTTCCTGGCTTCGGCTCAGTGCGGTACCCTGGCCGCAGCGCGCTGGCCACAAAGACCTTTCTGTCTCTCTCTCACTGTCCACTCTGCCTGTCAAAAAAAAAAAAAAAAAAAAAAAAAAGAGAGAGAGAGAGAGAAGAGAAGTACATGAAACATTCTGAATTATCTGTTGTTATGCAAATAAATGTTAAGGAATCAGGGATTTCCTTCTTTATAAACATGTACCATTGGAGGCATTACTTTTGTGTGTATAAATAAATTTTACCATCTCTATGCAACCCCAGGCCTAAATCATATTAGTTTTAGAACTCAAGGACACAATAAGTCACTATGGACAGAGGGACAAAGGAAATCAAGCATGCCAGATGGAAATTTCAGAGTGGTTAGTATCTTTAAAATGTCAAGACTATATAAAAAGCTGTATAAGTCATCCATCAGCCATGGCTTCGGAAGCAGAGCAGTGGCTACGGAAATCACTCTTTTTTTCAGGAAGGCTTAAAAAATTATTTTCAGTGTGGGCTGAATTTGAGGTCAACTATTCAAGTAATTCTAAGGATAAAAAAAAGAGAAATGGAGGAGAAATTTTCTATATTAGCAGTGATATAACCCCTTTTTTTCATAAACAGTAGTGTCTGAAGTTAACTTCAAGATAATATCGCCTGTTCACTAAAATGGGGCAGATTTAAAATTGGCTTTCTTACATTTGTGTTTGTTTACTGGTTTGTTTGAAATAATATTAAAACTTAAAGATGAGAAATTCACATATTACTGTTTTGAATATGAAAGTCTATAAATCTATCATATCATCTACTAAAATCTATCATATCATCTACTCACAAATAAAAATACAAAAAAACCTCTGATTTTTCACATAAGGGAAATCTCAAAGAGAAATGGCTACTTGATATAGAAAAAGTCCTGCAGTAATGTCTATAGCAAACAGATTTCCTTAGAGTAGAGGTAAGAGGTAAGTCCTTAGTTTATTCTTCTCTTTTTTTTTTTAATTTTTTTTTTAACTTTTATTTAATGAATATAAATTTCCAAAGTACGACTTATGGATTACAATGGCTTCCCCCCCATACCGTCCCTCCCACCCACAACCCTCCCCTTTCCCACTCCCTCTCCCCTTCCATTCACATCAAGATTCATTTTCGATTATCTTAATATACAGAAGATCAGCTTAGTATACATTAAATATGGATTTCAACAGTTTGCTCCCACACAGAAACATAAAGTGAAAAATAATAGATGATTTTTTTTAAATGATGATGAAATCAGAGTAGACCTATTGTCATGTTTAATCCCAGTGAGAGTCAAGTTGGGAATTGATAATTTCTTTTTTTCTTTTTTTTTTTTTTTTTTTTTACAGAGGATCAGTTTAGTATGCATTAAGTAAGGATTTCAACAGTTCGCACCCCCATAGAAACACAAAGTGAAATATATTGTTTGAGTACTCGTTATAGCATTAAATCTCAATGTACAGCACATTAAGGATAGAGATCCTACATGAGGAGTAAGTGCACAGTGACTCCTGTTGTTGACTTTACCAATTGACACTCCTGTCTATGGCATCAGTAATCTCCCTATGCTCCAGTCATGAGTTTCCAAGGCTATGGAAGCCCTCTGAGTTCTCCGACTCTTATCTTGTTTAGACAAGGTCATAGTCAAAGTGGAGGTTCTCTCCTCCCTTCAGAGAAAGGTACCTCCTTCTTTGATGACCTGTTCTTTCCACTGGGATCTCACTCGCAGAGATCTTTTGCCAGAATGTCTTGGCTTTCCATGCCTGAAATACTCTCATGAGCTTTTCAGCCAGCTCCGAATGCCTTTAGGGCTGATTCTGAGGCCAGAGTGCTATTTAGGACATCTGCCATTCTATGAGTCTGCTGAGTATCTCACTTCCCATGTTGGATCACTCTCCCCTTTATTTACTCCATCAGTTAGCGTTAGCAGGTACTAGACTTGTCTATGTGCTCCCTTTGACTCCCAGTCCCTCCACCATGACCATCTGTGAACTGAAACTGATCACCTGGAACAGTGAGATGGCATTGGTACATGCCACCTTGATGGGATTGAATTGGAATCCCCTGGTATGCTTCCAACTCCACCACTTGGGGCAAGTCAGCCTGAGCATGTCCCAAATTATACATCTCTTCCCTCTCCCATTCCCACCACCATGTTCAACAGGGATCACATTTCAGTTAATTTTCAACGCTTAAGAATAACTGTGCATCAATTACAGATCTAAACCAGTCATATTAAGTAGAACAGATAAAAAAACTACTAAGAGGGATAATGTATTAAGTTGTTCATTAACAGTCAGGGCTATGCTGATCAAGCCACCGTTTCCCATAGTGTCCACCTCACTCCAACAGGTTTCCCTCTTGGTGTTCAGTCAGTCGTCACCGATCAGGGAGAACATATGGTATTTGTCCCTTTGGGACTGGCTTATTTCACTCAACATGATGTGTTCCAGATTCCTCCACTTTGTTGCAAATGACTGGATTTCATTGTTTCTTACTGCGGTATAGTATTCTAAAGAGTACATATCCCATAATTTCTTTATCCAGTCTACCGTTGATGGGCATTTAGGTTGGTTCCAGGTCTTAGCTATTGTGAATTGAGCTGCTATAAACATTAGGGTGCAGACCTCTTTTTTGTTTGCCAATTTAAATTCCTTTGGGTAAATTCCTAGGAGTGGGATGGCTGGGTCGAACGGTAGGGTTATCTTCAGGTTTCTGAGGAATCTCCAGACTGACTTCCATAGTGGCTTGACCAGTTTGCATTCCCACCAACAGTGGGTTAGTGTCCCTTTTTCCCCACATCCTCGCCAGCATCTGTTGTTGGTAGATTTCTGCATGTGAGCCATTCTAACCGGGGTGAGGTGAAACCTCATTGTGGTTTTGATTTGCATTTCCCTGATTGCTAATGACCTTGAACATTTTTTCATGTGCCTGTTGGCCATTTGGATGTCCTCTTTTGAAAAATGTCTATTGAGGTCCTTGGCCCATCTCCGAAGTGGGTTGTTGGTTTTGTTTTTGTGGAGTTTCTTGATCTCTTTGTAGATTCTTGTTATTAACCCTTTATCTGTTGCATAGTTTGCAAATATTTTTTCCCATTCTGTCGGTTGTCTTTTCACTCTCCTGACTGTTTCTTTTGCAGTACAGAAACTTCTCAATTTGATGCAATCCCAATAGTTGATTTTGGCTTTGACTGCCTGTGCCTCCCGGGTCTTTTCCAGAAATTCTTTGCCTGTGCCAATATCTTGAAGGGTTTCTCCAATGGTCTCTAGTAACTTGATGGTGTCAGGTCGTAGATTTAGGTCTTTAATCCATGTTGAGTGGATTTTTGTGTAAGGTGAAAGGTAGGGGTCTTGCTTCATGATTCTGCATGTGGAAATCCAATTTTCCCAGCACCATTTATTGAATAGACTGTCCTTGCTCCAGGAATTAGTTTTAGATCCTTGATCAAATATAAGTTGGCTGTAGATGTTTGGGTTGATTTCTGGTGTTTCAATTCTGTTCCATTGGTCTATCCATCTGTTTCTGTACCAGTACCAAATGTCTACTTAGCTCTTTAGTTATTCTATCCTTACCTAATTCACACTAGCTAGAACCTATATGTAACAATATTAATTACTTTTATCTGTCTCTCTCTATGTACAAGGCATTTGTGCAAAGTGTGATTGTACATTTCACTTTTAAAACAGTCTTTTGTGGACAGACATTTGTTACAGCAGTTAAGATGCCATTTGAGGTGCCAGCATTGTGATGTAGTGGATAATGTAGCTACGACACCAGCATCCCATATAAGCCAGACTTCCAATACAGCGCTGTGCTAATGCACCTGGGAAAGCAGCAGAAGATGGTCCAAGTTCTTGGGTCTCTGCAAGCAAGTGGGAGACCCAGAAACTCCTGGTTTTGGGCTGGCCCAGCATTGGCTGTTACAGCCCTCTCTCTTTAACTTTACTTTTCAAATAAATAATCCACAGCAAAAACAAACAAACAAAAAAACAAAAAAACAAACAAAAACAAACAAACAAAAAAAACAAACTTCATGTAACACTTCAAACCTGCCCCATGGAGATTTGTAATCCAGTAGAAATATATAGACTATTTATTTTTAATGGTTCACAGAAAAGTCTATGGGGTCACCTATTTGGTTTTAGATAATGGTTCTGTCACTTTCTAGCTGTGTCACTTTAGATAAATTGATCTCTCCCTACATTTGAATTTCATTATGTACAAAATGGGAACCAAAAAGGATTACTCTGAGGATTTAATGAGTTAGAACATCATATGAACACATTAAAACACTGATGTTTTTATTTGAACTTCTGTCATAATGCACAGGCGAGAAACACACTTAAGTCCTCTGGTTAGTAGCAGATGAGCAAATTTAGTATTAGAAGTCTTCAAAATATTTCTACCTTCAAGTATCATACATTTCAGGTAGAGATAAATAATTACACATGCAGAGTATCATCTTGAGCATGCTTTATGCTTAATTGTGGTATGAATCAAGTTATAACATTGGAATAAACTGGGATAATCAGGAAAGATTTACATCATACTTATTAATGCAGGTTATTGTTAATATTTTATGTATTTATTTGAAAAGTAAAGTTACAGAGAGAGGGAGAGACAGAAAGGTCTTCCATCACTCTCTTTCACTCCTCAAATGGTCACAGCTGGGCTGATCCAAAGCCAGTAGCCAGGAACTTCTTCCAGGTCTCCCACGTGGATGCAGGGGCCCAAGCATTTGGGCCATCTTTCACTTTTTTCCCCAGCCATAGCAGAGAGATGGATCCGAAGAGGAGCAGCCGGGACAGGAACTAGCACCAGAATGGGGAACCGGTGCCTATATGGGATGCTGGTGCCGCAGGCAGAGGCCAAGCCTACTACGCCACAGTGCCAGCCACTATGCAGGTTAGCCCTAAGACTAGTTTTTCTTTATATTTAAAACTAGGTAATTGTCAAAAATTTAGAAAACCAAAAAAAGTATGAATGAACTTAACCTATTAATTAGCAACCCAGATTTTTAAAAATTTAATACTATATTGCAAATTATGGTATTTACATGTGTATATGACTGTGTTTTCAAATTATATTTCAGCACTTCCTATGTAGAGATTTGTTATTTTTCCACTCAATTTCATTTAATAAAAATTACCAGATTATGAAATTTGAATCTTGTAAGTGAGTTAAAGCATTCGAGGATGGTTTCCCTAGCATTCAGATGGATACAGAAGAATAGAAAGTAAAGAAAAAAAAAAACATAATGAGTTCTATTCAATGAAAGGTGAGGTAATTTATTTGGTTCAAAAATAAAAGGAAGCTAATACATTCCCTGGGAGGCAGCTCAATTGGTTGAGTCCCATACATCCACGTGGGAGACCTGGGTTCAGTTCCCAGACCCTTGCTATTGAGGCATTTGGGGAGTAATGTAGCATAGGAGAAATCTCATCTCTCTCTCTCTCTCTCTCTCTCTCTCTCTCTCTCTCTGCTTTTCAAATAAATAAATAAGTCTTTTAAAAACTAAAATAAAGTTACGGGGTAATCATTTGGCATAGCAATAAGATACCCCTTAGTAAGCCTGCATCTATTTTTTTTTTTTTTTTTTGACAGGCTGAGTTAGTGAGAGAGAGAAAGACAGAAAGATCTTCCTTCTGTTGGTTCACCACCCCCAAATGGCCGCTACGGCCGGCGCACTGTGCTGATCTGAAGCCAGGAGCCAGGTGCTTCTCCTGGTCTCCCATGCGGGTGCAGGACCCAAGGACTTGGGCCATCCTCCACTGCCTTCCCGGGCCACAGCAGAGAGCTGGACTGGAAGAGGAGCAACTGGGACAGAATCCAGCACCTCAAATAGGACTAGAACCCAGGGTGCCGGCGCCGCAGGTGGAGGATTAGCCAAGTGAGCTGTGGCACTGGAGAAAGCCTGCATCTTATGGAGTGCCTGATTTAAGTCCCTGATTTAAAAAAAAAAATTCTCTTTCCAGTTTCTGCCAGTGTGCACCATAGGAGGTATAGGCTCAAGTATTTGGTTCCCTGCCACCCGTATAACAGATGTATATGGAGTTCCAGACCCCAGACCTTGACATGGCCCAGCCTGGGCTGTTATGGGCATTTGTGGAATGAACCAATAGGTGGAAATTCTCTGTGTCTCTGTCTTTCAAATAAAATGAAGATAAGTAAATAAAAAATTAAAAAAGAAAGTGGAGGGGTTGCTGGAGCTGTTGCATAGCAGGTAAAGGCTCAGCCTGCAGCGCTGGCATTCCATATGGGTGTGGTTCAAGTCTCGGCTGCTCCACTTCCAATCTAACTCTCTACTATCGCCTGGGAAAGCAGTAGAAGATGGCCCATATTCTTGAGCCTCTGTACCCACATGGGAGATCCAGAGGAGGTTCCTGGCTTCTGGCTTCAGATGAGTCCAGCTCTTTCCATCATGGCCATCTGGGGAATGAACAAGGGAGAAGAAGATATTTGTCTCTGCTCTCCCTCTCTGTCTGTAACTGCTTCTCAAATAAGTAAATGAATCTTTAAAAATACATGAAAGAAAACATTATAAAATAGAAAATAAAATTATACATAGAAGATGTGAATTAACATCCAGTCCTGCTGTCCAGGAAGGATGGTAATGTTCAGTGTAGTGGAAAGAACAGTGAAGAGCCAGGGTCCTCAACTTACACCAGGTTAGCAATAGTGAACAGTTCAGCAATATTCATCAGTTGAACAATAAAAAATTTGCTACTTAAGAGTCACTTCACCTCTAACATGTGACTTGATGCCTTGCCTTGTTTCCTAATTTCTTAATAGAGACATCTGAAAGATGGAACCAAAATCATGAATTCACCATAGTAAGCAAAATTTGAATGTGAATGTGAATGTGTGGAATGGGAGGTAGGGTCTGTGAATGCTTTCACAAAACTGGCAAACATGTACAAGGAACACATTGGGAGAAAGGCTGTGTGGGCCATGCTTGTATCTTGCTCATATTAGTGTTCTCCAGGACTGCTGTAACACCAGGAATACAGAATGAGCCCTGGGAATATTTGATACAATATATCATGCATAAATGCAATGGGAATGGCATTCCCTCAGAAATCATTCTTTAAAAATAAGAATATGTTTTCTGAAATGGATTTTTACAGCTATTGGCTGTTAGAATTAGCTATCAGTTTTGGCTAGTCTGGATATGTTTTTTGTTTTTCCTTGAGAGTGGCAATATTGATCCACAGATTTGGACATAAGACTCAGTTGTGGATCATCATGTTATCTCCTTGATTTAGACATAGTAACTAAATGAGAAAAAAGCGTAACTGGTGCCAATCAGAGATTTTCCATAGGATTAAATGTTTTGGAAGAGAGAAGATTTGTGCCTCTGTTTAAAATTGAAAAGCAGGAGCTAGATTTATCCTTCTACCAAATAAAATAAAATAAAAACTGTATATAGCATATGAAACAATAGCACCCAAGACACTGACATGAGCCAGTGGGTGGCAGTGATGGGTGGAAGTGACCACTGAGAGATGGGAAATTAAGGATGTGGCTGGGCAGACTTCTCCAGATCATGGCAAACAGAAAGATCCCCTGTGTCCAGGGAAGGGGAGCCGAGGCACAGCAGGACCCTCTTCCAGCATTGAGCAGATGGAACTGGGAGTCTGGGGAGGCCAAGGTGAATAGAATATATCCTTTTCATTGTTAAGCTACTTCATTTTAGATTTCAGTCATTTTTAAGGGAAAGATATATAATTCACCTTGTATTTTATTTTCCTTTCTCCTGAATTCTTTTTAAAGTCAGCCATACCTGAGGCATTGCTGAAGTCACATGCTGACATCTGACAAGTGCCCTTTGCTATATAGCCTCAAGTATGTAAGCTGCAAGAACCACGGCCTTTAGAGAGATTTTCGAATTAAATTGTTAAGATGTGTTTTTAACTTAGTACTTTCTGAAAAATCTATTCTCCCCCAGACAGGCTTGCCGCTCTCTTCCATTAGGGCTGGAAATTGACTTTTTAGGTGCTGGCGCTTGACAGGATGTTTATTTTCCCGTTATAACAATTGCCAATTGTCCACCAATTTCTCTTCTCACAGAAATAACGAAGGTCAGCTGTGATGAACTATACTCTCTACAGTCTCTGTCTAGCAACTTCTTATACTCATGTTTGATATTGGTAATTTTCTCATTTTCCTTAAGAAAAAAAAAATGAAGACAGGGCAAAGTGTTGCCATTGGGGGTGGGGCAGCTGGGAGATACAGGGGTGTGTGTGCTATTCTCAACCTTACCACCAAAGCCATCAGCTAACGAGGATGGAATGTCAGAACAGATACAGTTTTCTTATTATTATTTCGAAAAAGGTCTGCAGCTTCAAGATAAAATGTAACCTTGCAGTTGCTAAGGTAACTGTCTGCCCCCCCCTCCCTCCTTAGGAAGAACAGAACAAATTAGGTGAAGAAAACTTCTGTAAATTGTCAATACATGGATGCCTTGCGGCTGCAGTAGCTAAATGTTTCATTGGAAGCCTAGGTAACCAGTATAGTATGTGGGGCAAATCACCTAAGAAGTGTTTTTGTTGTCAATCTAATTGGCTTATTGAGAAAGTTAATGCAAATAGATAAAATAATACTTACCCTCATCCCCCCCCATCTTATATCTTTGATAGCCTTTTTACCTTTAAAGTATACATATACTAATAGCTGTCAATGTTCCTAAATTGAGGCCTAGGATAGAAAATTTCTAGATACCATAAAAATAATATAAAGTGGTTACAGGGCTGGCATTCAAGTGCAGGGGGTTAAGCTGCCATGTGCAGTGCCAGCATCACATCTGGCCACTATTTCAAATCCTAGCAGTTCCAACTTCTGATCCGATCAAATGCATCTGAGAAAGCAACAGAAGCGGGCCCACATGCTTGGGCACCTACACACACGTAGGAGACCAGGATGAAGTTCCTTCTGGCTTCTGGCTTTGGTCTGGCTCATCTAGGGAGTGAACCAGCAGATGGAAGAAGCTCTCTCTCTTCCTCTCTCTGTCTTCTCTCTCTTTCTCTGTAATTCTTCCCTTCAAATAAATAAATACATTTTTTTGAAAAATAGGTTAATTGTTAGCAGTGATCTGCTTCATATAAGCACAAATTTAAAATTATCATTCTATTGCTCTTATTCCCTGGGGCTTCCTTGTGGTGTGGCATCAATCCCTCATCACTTTGCTAGCAAGATTATTTATGAAAATATTTATAATTTCAGATTCAATGGATTATTTCATTGGGAATGGAATATATTTTTAAGAGTGGCAGAAGAGGAAATATTGTATTGTCTTCCATATTATCTCAGTTATAGAACTCATGCAGATAATATTTGAGAGTACCCATATTAAAATATCATGGCTTAGTGACTAAGAGCTAATAAGATTTCTATGTTAACAGAATTTGACATAGAAATTTTTAGTAACTTTCTAAATCTAGTTTTTCCAGCTTAAATCAGTATGACTTCAGAGACCTGTTTTGAGTTGTTGATACAGGTTCTGAATCCAGGCTGTCTGGTTCTGGGACTCATGTTGTTGATCGACACTTCTGAAGTTCAGAGTGTATTTTGCTTAAAATATTTACATTTAGATAACTTCATTAAAGAAATAGAGAAGAAAACAAAATCAGTCTATCGTTTAAATTATTTAAGATTGAATTATATTATATAATACTTTAATAAAGCAGGAAAAATATAAGTTTAGTTTTTATCAAATCAACTTCATGATCTATGGTTATAGTTCATATCATATGTTAGGGGTCATTAAATCAGAGATGTTGAAAACACAAAACATATCTAGAATGTCTAATACATAGAATCCAATATTTTTACCTAAATTATATTTCATAAACTCTGTTTCTTCCTGTCCATCATCCCTGCTATATCTCTGGTGATAAAGTAATTCAGGCAGTTGTGCCATTTGAAACTTTATTTGTTACCTTCTGGGAACTCTGCTAAAATTGACTGATTTAATTATGTTTTAGTAATTACTTCCAATTTTCAAAATATAAATTAATATCAATCCATAGGAAAGCAAAGAAGATAGGATTTTTATACATTCTGTAAAGAAAACAAGGTTTACTTGTGTATTCTTCAAATATCTCATTTACAGTTTTTAATTGCTCAAAAATTTAACAAAAAATTCTTGGTTAAATGAAACAGAACATCAAAGACAGTATATTTGTATTATGTGTACTGTAGTAAAATCTATTAGATATTTCAAAGCAAAAATATATGTTTAAAATGCTTGGTCACAACTTTAATGACATTGAACAAAAGCCTTAGAGTGAATATAAATATTGTATATCTCTGATTTTGTTTAAGATGTTCTTTAATTGTGTTAACATGTGATACAGAAAATATCCTCTGGGTTTCATTCCAGGTCCCCCAGAATATTATTAGCTTATATGATTACCTTTTATGTACAGAAACTTAGTTAGATACAGACTATCTAATTATTTTGCTTGTTTCAAATTGTTTCTTAATTATGTAGAAAGGTTTTTCTAGATCAAATAAGATTAAATATTGGAAACCTATACTTTATCATTTGATTAAAAGAAAGATGTGCTTCAGTCTCACTTTCATTTATTTTAGATCTACTTATTACTTTTGTCTTCTTTAAGTCATCAATGTTAGGGAATTGCAAATAGAGAGAAAAGCATAAGCTACAACATGGTCCTGAATATATTTGTCTATGACTGTTGAAGATTCCATAGAATTTTCATCACAATTTTCTGAGCTCGAGTGATAATTTTCTTTATATATTTTAACATTAAAAACAATAAGTGTAAATGTCTTCAAAATCATTTATACAACTGTATGTATACTATAAAATAAATATTAAATGAAAATAAGATTTTAATTAAATATTAAAATTGAAAACATCTCCTTAAATACATAATAAATTAAATTTTGTAGCATTTTTCATTCCATTTTTTAAAAAAAGTGTCATTGGGATGATTTGGGTATGATTATGAAAGTATAACAAGTTTTAATGTCTCTTTAATCAGATCAATATTTAGCATGTCATTATTCAGAATAGATTATTGATTTCTGTCTAATAATTTTATAAATTGAGTCTAGGGAATGTATGAGGCATGCTTACAGAGACAAAAATAAGAATACACTAGAATTTAGGAGTGAGTACTAACTATTGAAAACATTTTTGGAATCAGATAGATATAGATTCTCAAATCCATGCTTAATCTGTTGCAAAGCTGAAGAATGTACTTAACTTTTCTGTACTTCTACTTCACTTTCCTTTATGGAGAAATGGAGGGAATAGCTTTGTTGTATCAGGTAGCTATTGTTGCATTAGAGACCACACCAGTACTGAGTGACTTGAAACCGTGTTTGTTAGTCTCACTGGCATGTGGTTTGCTTCTGCAGCCAGTTGTGTAAAGCAGGTGAATGTTCTGCTGAACCGAGGTGTGTTGTTGAACAGACTGAAGTCTAAGGTGGCTTCCCTGGGACAAATGAGCTGTGTTCCATGGGCTCTGTCATTCTTCAACAGGCTGCCCTATGTTTGTTACAAAGACGGATCCATGAGAACAAGGGCAAGCACAGAAGATGCCTTGGAACTGGCACACTATCAATTCTGCTGTATGCTTTTGACTAAAAGTCAAAAACCAGTGAAAGCAGTATGGAATAGATTCTCCCCCCTTCAGTGGGAGTAGCCAGAATTGCATTGTAAGGTTTCTGAGTCAAGGAAGGGGTTAAGAATTGTGACCATTTTTACAATAACTCATAGACTCCATCTAGAAGAGTACTTGGCAGAAAATAGATACCCAATAAAGTTAGCTTATTTAATTGGCTTTTACAACTAAGGTGCTTATGTCTTACAGTGTTCTTTTTTGTTATTTATTTCTCTTTTACAAGGCCTTTGTAGAATTAATGATTCAAATTTTGAAAGTTTTACTTCAAAAACTGCTCAAAATGACCATACGGAAATGTGAAAATATTCAAATGCACCAAAATTCTACTGTAGACTTCATGTATAATATCACTTTAAAATCATTTCATCAGAATTTTAAAGGTCAAAACATCCACTTGGCAGGAAGATATTTTCACAGAAAATGTTTGGACATGGATTGGAGCCTGCCCTCCATTCTGGTGTTCATTTACCATTGTCTATGCTCTCATCTCCTTGTGGTGGAAGAAAGTATATAGTAAGCAAAATATAAATAGATTTATTTATTAATAAGATAAACTATCTTTGATTGTTTTAAAAACATTTTTGAATTATTTTTAGATTAGCTAAAAATTTGCAAAAAAAAAATAGGAAACAGGTCCCCCAACCTCACTTCCAATAATGTTAACATATAGCCACAGTGCAATTTTCAAAACCTGGAAATTAACATTGGTACAGCACTTAACTTAATTTTATGTCTAATTCTGTTTTTTTCCTGTTCCCAGATCTTATATAGGGTTCTATTATGCATTTAGATGTGCTTCCTTTTTCATCTCTCTGATTTGTAAAAGCTCTCCATATTTCCTTACTCTTTATGAATCTGACCTTTTGGAGAATAATGATCAATTATTTTACAGAAGATACAGCAATTTGGGTTTGTTTGATTTCTCATGATTGGAATGAATTGATGTCCTTTTCACAATACTGCCAGTGAGGTGGTGCTTTATTCTCAGTGCATCATATCAAAGGGTTTATGATATGTGGTCTTACTGCTGATGACATTAACCTGATCACGGAGTGAAGCAGATATGTGTGAGTATTCTCCACTTTAAAGTAATGATCTCTCCCTTTTTAATTAATAAATATCTTTGGGGAAATACTTTGAGATCAGGCAAACATGAGGTTCTGGTTTCTAAATATCATTTTGCAGTGTAAGAAAAAAAGACTTCTTGGAAAAGTGGTTGTTGCAGATGAGGCAGGGTAAATATAAGAGCAGCCTGAAATGTCAAGTTTAAGGGAGTGTCAAGAGAGAGATGGGAGACTGTCCAAACAATAACAACAGGATACCACCAGGAAAATCGTGTGATCCCAGTAACTGAGGCAACTGAACAATGAAACAAATGATAGTAATGATTTTAATCCATAGAGTTAAACTTATATCCAGGAGTATATCATGATGTGAACAAATAATCAAATATGCAAATATTGTTCAAGTTGGGTAAGCCCTCAGCATTCTTTCACAGTCAAATTCCAATTAATAGAAAGAGAGAAATAGAAAATTACCATTATGCATAAGAACACAGTAGTGATTTTTGTCCAAGGATGGATCATAAAATTAGTGAGCAAACGTTTGAGGAGAAACAGTATTTGCATATTGTCTTTGTTAAAACAGTCACAATAGTTCTGACTTATCTGAGAGAATTATATCCCAGACCCACACTGGATGCTTGAAACTGTAGATAGTGCTGAGCCATATATCTATGCTATTTTGTACATACTCTGTGTTTGTCCCTATGCACACATATGCAAATTATTGCTTTTTTCATCTTAATTAAACACTTATTATGCATTGTATTTGTAACTTTTTGTAGTTTGAGATGTAGCAGCAAAACCAGCACAAATTCATCTTCCTTCTTCATAACTTCACAAAGATTCATTGATATTGTAGATCTTAGCAATCTCAGCATATTTTTTGGGGGGGAAGGAGGGGGATACTTTCCTTAATGAGAGTTTCCAACTTTTCATTAAAGGGAAGCATTTTATAGCTTCTTTTTGGCATAGCCAAATTGCTAGCTTCACACTCTTGTTCCATGTGGCCATTATTAAGTTAAATAAGTTTTAGCCTGCACACAGCACCGCAATACCATCACAGTTGATTTGATATCCAAGAAGGCTCTTAAACAACTAATGGGTGGGTAGTGTATAATGTGAATACACTACACAAATAGATGCTTCTATTCCACATGAGATGGGGAAAGGGAATGTTGTCATACTACGCAGAGCCTGGAGCAATTTAAAAGTTATGAACTGTTTATTTCTCAAATTTGCATTTAGTATTTTTGAAACTGTGGTTTGACAAATGTAACTGAAATCTCAGAAGGCAAAACCATGGGTAAGTGGAGACTATTGTAAAGATAATTCTCTGCCCCCGCCGTGGCTCAATAGGCTAATCCTCTGCCTTGCGGCGCCGGCACACCAGGTTCTAGTCCCGGTCGGGGCGCCGGATTCTGTCCCTGTTGCCCCTCTTCCAGACCAGCTCTCTGCTGCTGTGACCAGGGAGTGCAGTGGAGGATGGCCCAAGTGCTTGGGCCCTGCACCCTATGGGAGACCAGGAGAAGCACCTGGCTCCTGCCTTCGGATCTGCGTGGTGCGCTCTCGGCGGCCATTGGAGGGTGAACCAACGGCAAAGGAAGACCTTTCTCTGTGTCTCTATCCACTCTGCCTGTTAAAAAAAAAAAAAAAAAAAAAAAGATAATTCTCTAAAATATATCCACGTCTGCTTCCCCATAGTTTACTTATTGTAATCCAACATGTCCTAATTTTTCAATAGCATATCTCAAGAAAAGAAAGATCATTCAAACTAGTAAAAAAATGTTTCTTTATATTGTAGTGTTTGGCTAAGCGCAGAGGTATGGAACAAAAGAATCAGGTCCTTGATGCTTCTGAATATATCTTCCACAATTTTGTTAGCTTGGCAGTAAATGGATAGGATTCAAAACCTGTGTTTGCAAAGTTCACCAGTTCAAGAAGCATGCCTCCTCCTCTGGAAGAGTGATAATTAGAAGAAATGTTGTATTGGTATTTATAAATCTAAACAACTTTACAAGGAATTGAGACTTAGGACTAGATATGTGAAAGCAGTATAAAATGGGGACAAATATATAATATTTCACTTGTTCCAGGACATTATATACCCTGTTATCTATTTTCAAAATTGGGCAGATAGGCTTACTATAAAATGTAAAGGCAGAAAAATGTACCCACCATTTTAATTTCCATCTGTATTTTTTATATGTATCTTTTAGAATTAAGGGGGATGTAAAGTAATTAAAGAGGAAAAAAATAAGAAAATTTTAGTTGGGGCCAGCGCTGTGGCTCACTTGACTAATCCTCCGCCTGTGGCGCCGGCATCCCATATAGGTGCCGGTTCTAGTCCCTGTTGCTCCTCTTCCAGTCTAGCTCTCTGCTGTGGCCCGGGAAGGCAGTGGAAGATGGCCCAAGTGCTTGGGCTCCTGCACCTGCATGGGAGACCAGGAGGAAGCACCTGGCTCCTGGCTTCGGATTGGTGCAGTGCACAGGCCGCAATGCATTGGCCATAGCAGCCACTTGTGGGGGGTAAACCAACGGAAAAAGGAAGACCTTTCTCTCTCTCTATCTCACTATCTAACTCTACCTGTCAAAAAAAAGAAAGAAAAAAAAAAGAAAATACTAGTTAAAAATTTAAATCACAACATATAAGGAAGGAAATGAAAGATGCTAAAAGTCATATATTTAAACAAATTGATTTAAATGTGAAATATAGAGTATTGTGATTAAAGAACTGCAGAATTTATGGTAGTCTCAACCTGTGGTGAATTTTAGAGTGTGTCCTCATGATTAAAGAAGTTTAACTTGTTTACAAGTGATACAGAATTTTATTTTCAGAATCAGTTATTAGAAAACAGAAATTGCCAAACTGATGATAATTTTATTACAGCCAGTTTTAATATTTAGTTTATCAAATTATAAAGCACAGCTAAATTACAGATTCACAGCTTATTATGAATTGAAATGATAATGAAAATGAATTAGAAATAGGTAGCTAACTGTGGAAAATATGTGTTATATATGTTAATGCAATTTTTTGGAATAATAATACTTACTGAAAATATTGTCTGTGTATATTTTTTTCATGGTGGCTCATTCATTAATTCAATCGTACAGTGGAAAATGAAACTCATAGTTTCCTCTGTCCATATACAATGTATTATCAAATGTAGAAAAACTGGCTGGCACCCTGGCTCACTAGGCTTATCCTCTGCCTGTGGCGCCGGCACCCCGGGTTCTAGTCTGGTTGGGGCGCTGGATTCTGTCCTGGTTGCTCCTCTTCCAGTCCAGCTCTCTGCTGTGGCCCGGGAGTGCAGTGGAGGATGGCCCAGGTCCTTGGGTCCTGTACCCCATGGGAGACCAGGAGGAAGCACCTGGCTCCTGGCTTCAGATTGGCGCAGTGCACAGGCCGCAATGCACTGGCCGTAGCGGCCACTTTGGGGTAAACCAACGGAAAAAGGAAGACCTTTCTCTTTGTCTCTCTATCTCACTGTCTAACTCTGCCTGTCAAAAAAAAAAAAAAAAAAAAAAGAGGATTCTGGTTCACTCCCCAAATGGCCACAGTGGTTAAGGCTGGGCCAGGCCAAGGCCAGGAGCCAGGAGATTCTTCTGGGTCTCCCACGTGATTGACAGGGGCACAAGCACTAGGGCCATCCTCCACAGCTTTTCTAGGCCATTAGCAGGGAGCTGGATCTGAAGTGGAGCAGCTGGGTCTTGGACTGGCACCCATATAGGATGTCATTACTGCAGGTGGAGGCTTAACCCACTATGCCACAGCTCTGCCCCCTAATTTTAACTTTTTAAAAGCTGTTATATAGGAGATATGCATCTCTTATATAGTAAATGGCATTTAAAGTGACATTGACTGAAACAATGAAGGAGTCAGTCAATGAGATCATTTGTCTGCGAATTCTAAAGGCTTCCATAGCCTTGGCAACTCATGACAAGAGCCTAGGGAGATTTCTGACGCCGTAAACAAGAGTGTCAATTTGTTAAGTCAATAATAGGTGTCACTGTACACTTACTCCTCATGTAGGATCTCAGTCCTTAATGTGTTGTACAATATGAATTAATGCTATAACTAGTACTCAAACAGTATCTTTCACTTTGTGTTTCTATGTGGGTGCAAACTGTAGAAATCTTTACTTAATATATACTAAATAGATCTTCTGCATATAAAGATAATTGAAATGAATCTTGATGTGAATGGAAAGGGAGAGGGAGCGGGAGTTGGGACGGTTGTGGGTGGGAGGGAAGTTAGGGGGAGAAAAGCCATTGTAATCCATAATCTGTACTTTGGAAATTTATTTTACTAAATAAAAGTTAAAAAAATTGAAATACTAAAATTATTTCACTTGGGGCTGGTGCTGTGGCACAGCGGGTTAAACATCTGGCCCAAGGCATCAGCATCCCATATGTGTGCCAGTTCTGATCGTGGCTGCTCCTCTTCTAATCCAGCTTTCAACTATAGCCTGGGAAAGCAGTAGAAGATGGCCTAAGTCCTTCGGCCCTTGCACCCACTTGGGAGACCCAAAAGAAGCTCCTGGCTCCTAGCTTCGGATTGGCTCAGCTTTGGCCATTGAGGCCATCTTGGGAGTGAACCAGCGGATGGAAGACCTCTCTCTCTCTGTCTCTTCCTCTTTCTGTAACTCTGTCTTTCAAATAAGTAAAATAAATCTTTTTAAAAATTATTTTTCTTGACTCTGCTGCATTCTTTGATGCAATCAAACCATATTTGTTTCTGTTGTAGTGTATTTATTGCACCTAAATCATAGACTTCTAGGAGATGTCAGTGCAAAATGTCCAGCAAGGACATAAAGGAGAGAAGGCTCAGATCAACTTAGAATGTAAAAAGGAACTCAATAAATAATGTTATCTGTTGTGTCTAAGATATTTATATTAGAATTTGTAAGTCAATGGCTTACTCAATTGTAAAAGTTTATAAAATTATGGAAAAATAGATATGTTGAGCTATTTTTTTTAGATTTTACTCCCTACAATTAAAACAATTGTTTGCATAATATATACCTAGTATATATTTTACTAGGTATCTAGTATACCTAGGACATCTGGTTTGATTCCATATCTTAGCTATTGTGAATCAAGCTGCAGTAAACATGGGGTTACAGATAACTGTTTGATATGATGATTTCATGTTGTTTGGGTAAATTCCTAGGAGTGGGATGGCTGGATCATATGGCATTTCTATATTCAGATTTCTGAGGTATCTCCATACTATCTTCCACAGCGGCTGCACAAGTTTACATTCCCACCAACAGTGGATTAGGATACCCTTCCCTCATATTCTCACCAGTGTTTATTGTTTGTTAATTTCTGGATGAGAGTCCTTCCAACTGGGGTGAAGTGAAACCTCATTGTAGTTTTTATTTGCGTTTCCCTAATGGCTAGAGATCCTGAGCATTTTTTCATATGTCTGTTGGCCATCTGAATTTCCTCTCTTGAAAAATACCTGTTCAAGTCCTTTGCCCATTTCTTAACTAGATTGTTTGTTTTGTTGTTGTTGCGTTTCCTGAGCTCCTTATAACTTATATGTATTAACACTTTATCAGTCACATAGTTTGCAAATATTTTCTCCCATTCTGTCAGTTGTCTATTTACTTTGCTGGGTGCTTCTTTTGCAGTACAGAAGTTTCACAGCTTGATACAATCCCATTTGTCAATTTTGGCTTTGACTGCCAGTGCTTCTGGATTTTTTTCCAAGAAGTCTTTGCCCATGCCAATGTCTTTCAGAGTTTCTCCGATGTTCTGTAGTAATTTGATGATATTGTGTTATAGATAGTTCCTTGATATATTTTGAGTGGAATTTTTGTTTAATGCATGAAGTAGGGGTCTAGTTTCATCCATCTGGATGTGTACATCCAGTTTTCCCGGAACCATTTGTTGAAGAGACTATCCTTGCTCCAGGGATTGATTTTTATCTCCTTTGTCCCTTTGTCAAAAATTGTTGTAGGTGAGTGGACTGATTTCTGGAGTTCCTTATACTGTTCTACTGATCTACATGTTTGTTTTTGTGCAATTACCAGGCTGTTTTGATTATAACTGCCCTGTAGTATGCCTTCAAATTTGGCACTGTGATTCCATTAGCTTTGTTTTTGTTGTATAAGATTGCTTTAGCTTTTTGGGGTCTATTCTGTTTATATGAATTTAAACATTCTTTTTCTAGATATTAGAAGGATGTTGTTGGTATTTGGTTGGGTTCCCATTGAATTTGTAATTAGTTTTTGTTAATATGGACATTTTGATGATATTAATTCTTCAAAACATGAGAGATTTTTCCATTTTTTGTGACTTTTTTAATGATTTATAATTTTCATCATAGAGATCTTTGACATCATTGGTTAAATTTATTACATGATGCTTATTGTTTTTGTAGCTATTATAAATGGGTTTGATTTTAGAAGTTCTTTCTCATCTATAGCATTGTCTGTGTATAAAAAGCTTTTGACTTTTGTGTGTCAATTTTATATCCTCCCATTCTACTAAACTCTTTTATGAGTTCCAATAGTCTCTTAGTGGAGTCTATTATTTCCCCTATATATAGAATCATGCCACCTGTAAATAAGGATAGTATGACTTCCTCCTGTCCAGTCTGTAACCCCTTGATTTCTTTTTCTTGCCTAAAGGCTCTAGATAAGACTTTCAGTACTATATTGAATAGCAATAGTAAGACTGGGCATCCTTTTCTGGTTCTGGACCTTAGTGGGAATGCTTCCAACTTTTCCCCATTAAATAGTATGCTGGCTGTGGGTTTGCCATAAATTGCCTTGTTTGTGTTGAGGAATGTTCCTGTTTTAGCCAATTTGCTTAGAGTTTTCATCATGAAAGATGTTGTATTTTATCAAATGCTTTTTCTGCATCTATTGAAATAATCATATGGTTTCGTTCTTCAATTTGTTAATGTGATGTATCACATTTATTGATTTGTGAATATTGAACCATCCCTGCATAGCAGAGATAAATCCCATTTGGTCTGAGTGAATGATCTTTCTGATGCATTGTATTCGATTAGCTAGTATTTTGTTGAAGGTTTTTGCATCTGTGTTCATCACGGAAATTGGCCTGCAGTTCTCTTTCTCTGTTGTATCTTTCTCTAATTTAGAAACTAAGGTGATGCTAGTCTCATAGAATGACTTTGGTAGGATTCACTCTTTTTATTGTTTTGAATAGCTTGAGAAGAATTGGAATTAGTTTTTCATTCATGTCATGTATGGATTTATTTAATTCCTGGATTTGCTTCTGATTGCTTCTGAATAATCCTACAATTAATCTTTTGAATTCCATTTCAGGCATTTCATCTATCTCTTCATCTTCACATGTGACTATTGAAGTGTTGTTATGTTCCTTTGAGAGTCAAATTGTCTTCCATATTCTTGTTACTTGAATTTCTGTGTTTTCTTAGGCATTGTGTAGATCCTTTTTGATTTTTTCCTCTGATGGCCTTTATCTCTGAACTTGCCTCTATGACTTAGTGGAATATCTGCTCTTTCAGTGAATAGCCAGAGGTGTATGCTGGGTGTGACCAGGGAGCTCTAGTCAGTGATCCAATGTGGTGCAAGTATCCAGGTTGACACCAAAATTGGGCATTTTATATCTCTAGTTAACAGAAGGAGGGGTTTGGTCACCTCTGTTGGCATATTCACACCCTTACCTCTCTCTTTCCTCAGCGGGTACAGTATTCATCCATAGTTCCACAAGAACTGCACAAACGATCTGTGCAGTCCTCAGTGTGAACACGGATTCTACTGCAATGACCCACCCTAGGAACTCATTGAATCATGTAGAGTGCGGCACACAGTGATTGCCCAGAGATACAGCTACACCCTGTGCCTCTCATGCAGATATGTAGTTCCCACAGTCTCTGTACATAGAGCTCCCACACTCATGGAGTGCAGAGGATCCACTCCATCCTGCTAGCCTGCCTCATCTTCAGAGAGACTGAGACAACCCCAGAGTCAGCTGCCTTTGGGTTCTCCACTTAGAAATTTTGAGCTCTAGAGCCTGTAATATGTTGAGAACCCTGGGGCACGGGTGCCTCTTCTAACAAGATGACGTCTCTCCCTGCCAGTTGCTGGGCTCACCCACAAGAGCTGCCACAGCTTCTACCTACTTATGTCCAATATTGCACTCTCCCTCTCTTAGCCAGTTGCTGGGCACCATTGTTGAGGGGATGGGGAGAGAGAAACATGCCCCCTTTTTTCTCTCTGGTTGAGCAGGTACCTTATTCCCCTCCAGGCTCTGGGCCTATTTCAAAAACAATGTAGTCCGCTAGGGTCTCATTCCAGGTGTATATGCAGTGGCACGGGCTGCTGCAGTCTGATTTCACCTTGCTCTACAAAGCTGGTGGGTTCTCTCGCTCTTGACTGCTGGGATCATGTGTTGTGTCTGTGCTGTTGCTGTGTGTCTGCACCTTTCACACAGATCCATGGCATCTCTCCTCATTCTGCAGATCTCCACTGCAGTTTCCCTCCATTCTCCCCTGAGAAGGCACTTGCTTCACTTTGCTTTCTTTCTTTCTTTTTTTTTTTTTTTGGCAATTTTCTCCTATCCTGGAGCAGTCAGCCCTGTCTATTTTCCACCATCTTGGAATCACTGTAGTTCTTTTTTTTTAAGTTTTATTTATTATTAATTTGAAAGGCAGACTTACAGAGTAAGAGGGAGAGACAGAAAGAAAAAGAGAGGGAGAGAGGGAGACAGAGAGAGAGATAGAGAGAAAGAGGGAGAAAGAAATATCTTCATCTGCTGGTTCACTCCCCAAATGCAGATGTGCCAGGCCAAAGCCAGGAGCCTGAAGCTTCTTCTGGGTCACCTGTATGGGCACAGGAACCCATGTACTTGGGTCATCTTCTACTACTTTCCTAGGTGCATTAGCAGGGAGCTGTATTGGAAATGGAGCAGCCAGGTCTAGAATCAGTAACCTTATGGGATGCTGGTGTTGCATATGGTGTCTTTACTTGTTATGCCACAATGCCAACCCCTAAGTAATTCTTTAAAGGAAACGTAGGGGTGGTTATTACTATTTCCTCTATTGTTTTATTTTGCTTTATTGCATGAATATTCATCAAAGCTTATTGTGTTGCGTGTTGAAGTTTTCTACTAACCTTTAACAAAAAAATGAAAAAATAAAATATGGTATGAATAAGCAGCTTTGAGAAAGTACAGAGTTACATTGTGTACTAAAAAGAATAATTTCCTGATTATCATCTTGAAGTATGATGATTACTTTATTTACTCTCCGCATTTATTACTATTATGTTTATGATTGAATTAAACAGAATCACTTTAAAAGTTTTTATATGTTTGTTTATTTGAATGGCAGAGAGATCGTGACAAGATGGAGAGTCTGAGTGGGACACAGAGAGATAAGAGGGAACTCTCCCTCTAATGCTTCACCCCTCAAATGCTCACATCAGCTGGAACTGCCCAGACTGAAATCAGGACCCAAGAACTCAATTTGTACTTACATACAAATGGCAGGAATACTTATACTTGAGCCATTACATGCTGCCTACTAAGGTGCATATCAACAGAAAGCTAGAATTAGGAATAGATCTAGATTTGAACTCAGGCATTTTGACATTGTATGGAAATGTAATAGCACCTCTTAACTGCTAGATCGAACACCTGCCCCATAGAATCTCTTTCAGTTAATAAAATCCCCAGCATGTTTTGGGTCTTGATGAAATATTTCTTTCTCAACAATCTGAAGAGGATATAGGTTTTGTATAAACAAAGTATGAGAGGCCTTTATAAAGTTGTGAAAAATGGAATTAAAATATGTTTTTTTGTGCAAAAAATTTTTAAATACATTCATAGAATTTTTAAAAGATTTATTTATTTACTTGAAAGAGTTACAAAGAAAGAGGAGGAGAGGCAGAGAGAGTGAGAGAGAGAGAGAGAGAGAGAGAGTTCTTCTATCTGCTGGTTCACTCCCTAGTTGGCTGCCATGGCTGGAGCTGTTCCGATCTGAAGCCAGGAGCCAGGAGCCAGGAGCCTCTTCCAGGTCTCCCACATGAACGCAGGGGCCCAAGGACTTGCACCATCTTCTACTGCTTTCCCAGACCATAACAGAAAGCTGGATTGGATGAGGAGCAGCTGGTGCCCATATGGGATGCCAGCGTGGCAGGAGGTGTTGCCTTTACCTGCTATGCTACCTACCGTGCTGGCCTCTATTCATAGTATTTTTATCAATACACATTTGCCATGAACTTTTGGAAGGCCCCTTATATGTTTCTTCCAATAAATAGATGTTTTGAGACTGAATAAATCTAAATAACATTTGTTGAAAATAAAGCCATGTCTGGGTACTACAAAAAAGTATGTACTGATTACACAATAATCAGTGACAGCTGAGAAATAATATTTAGCTGGTAAAATTATATATTCATTTAAAGCAGTATAAAGTGCAGCATAGAATAGGAGTTAAGATTTTTAGTTCTGGAGCCAACTATCTGGGTTTGATACTGGATTCTAACCTCTCAGGCTTTGTGACCAAGATGAAGTTGCATTATATCTTGGCCTCACTTCTCTACACATAAAATAGGAACCTTAGTAAATATGCCCATGTCATAGTGCTATTAAGAGGATTAACTGAGTTGATGTGTATAAGTATTTAAAATGATTTCTGATACAAGGGTAAAGGTCCTATAATCTTTACTGTCATTGTTAAGGGCTTAGTTTTGTTAAATGGAAAATATAAAGAATTATTTATTAAAAATTCAGTGAAAAGAACAAATCATCATGAAATGTCATCATGACAGTGCTAGAAAGTTAGCAACCACTCTAAGGGTAGAAAAGATGCAATTTTGCTGGGTTATAAGAACAAAGTTGTGGAAGTGAACATTTTTAAAGGGTTTGGGATCCCATGAATTTGCTGATTAGAACAGAAGATTCTTGCAAGTGTTTTTTGAAAGAAGTATGAAAACCAGGTTGATTAGACCCTATGTTGTGAAGAATTGAAGCCTGAACAAAGTACTAAGCTATGTGCGAATATGACTTCTATTGCATGGTGATTTCTATTTGTTTCATTCTTGTACTTTCTAATTCAGAAGTTTAGAGTTCTTTCCATATGAAGTAACAATTGAGTCAACTCAGATAATTTCAATATTTTTTAACAAATGAAATCAACCCAATAGTGGCAGACTTTTTGTGTTAAAATGGGGTTTCATTTTGGTAGCACTTTGAACATGTTTACCAATGACATAGTTTTCATAGTGTATTGGAAACTTTAAAGACATAAAATTATTTTTGTAATTTCAACCTCTGATGGCAGCATGCAGTGCAGCTCACAGTTTCTCTTTCACCCGAAGTGTGGAGAATAACGTTTCATTGCTTTCTCCCCGGGAGTTGCTGCCTTGCCAGTTAGGATACATCTAGCAGCATATCATTAACCAGGCACCATCACATCGTTAAAACAAAGAAACTGCTGAAGCTGAATTAGATGTTCTGACTCATGCAAAAACCATAGTGACACAATATCAAATCAAAACAGCAGCAACAACACAGAAATCCTTTCCTAATGTTCTGGATTTCCAAACATTGAGTTATTAATTTTACTTATTTTTCCTGGATTAATTTGTCTCTGTATTTCCGGGTGTGGGAAATGTTGGCTTCAGGAAATTATGTACAGAAGTGACTGAAACAGAAATTAAATCCACTGAGATTTGATGGTGTTAATATGAACTATTATGAACTAATAATAATAATAATTATAATATGAACTAATATGAGTACTATTGGTACTAAATTGCAGGACGCTCTTCAGTTTTCCACTTAGATTATTGACATGATCTATAAGCACCAAAATACACAAGACTTCTCCACGATAAGTTTTGTGTAAACCACTTAGAGTTACCAAGCGTTTGATTATGTAAATTAATTGCATTATATTCAAGATTATCTTTAGTATAATGTATTATATAGAAAATACTGCTACTATATATATATATATAGAGAGAGAGAGAGAGAGAGAGTCAGTTCTTCCGTTCATTCGTGGTTCACTCTCGAAATAGCTACAATAGCCAGGACTGGGCCAGGCCATATCCAGGAGCCAGGAGCTTCATCTGGGTCTCCCACGTGGGTGCAGGGGCCCAGCACTTGGGCCTTCTTTTGCTGCCTTCCTGGGCACATTAGCAGGGAGCTATATTGGAAGTGGAGCAGCCGGTCTCTAAGTGGTGCCTATATGGTATGCTGGCTTCACAGCCAGTGGCTTTACCAGCTAAGCCACAATAATAGCCACCCTCCCACACACACTTAGTACCCTTTTGTTCTTCTAATTATGGGTATTTCTGTTGAATGATAAAGTACCTCCCCTTTGAAAGTTAAATGCTTCAGGTTTTTTTTTTTTTTTTTTTTTTTTTTTTTTTTTTTTTTAAGATTTATTTATTTATTTGAAAGAGTTACACAGAGAGAAGAGAGGCAGAGAGAGAGAGAGTTCCCTCTGCTGGTTCACTCCCCAAATGGCCGAAAAGACTGGAGCTGTGCTGATGGAAGCCAGGAGCCAGGAGCTTCTTCCCGGTCTCCCATGTGGGTGTAGGGGCCCAAGGACTTGGGACATCTTCTACTGCTTTCCCAGGCTGTAGCAGAGAGCTGGATCGGAAGTGGAGCAGCTGGATCTCGAACCGGCAACCCATATGGGATGCCGGCACCTCAGGCCAGAGCGTTAACCCACTACACCACAGCACCGGCCCCAATTACTTCAGTTTTTTAAAGTCAATCTTTTTCTCCAATAATATGTACACATTTTCCCTTTGGAATCTTTGATCATTGAGATTCTTTCCACCTTCACTTTGATCTACTCTTTGTTTCATGGGCAGCAATTATAAATAGGTCTTCCAGTTTCTTCTGGGTATCCCTTTGTGTCCTTAAGAGCATTCAGTTATTAAACTGCCTCAAGTTTTTGAAGACAAGAAATCTTTCTCCTCATTATAGATCCTGACAATTCATTTTCATAGCTTTTAAATCAACCACGATGTTCTTTTTCAAAACCCCATTATGTCTCTTTCTCCAGCCAGTATCATCTATATAATTACATGTTAGCAAAATAAATAAATGAAAAATGACATTAAGATATTTTAGTTAAAATTTGGTTGCTTATTATATGTCCTCTCAAAATCAGCAAGTATTTTGCCTTGTGAGCTACAGTAATTGATGTTACTCAGGGTATTGTCTACACTCTAGGATACCTTTCAATTTTAATGGAACATGAACTCCAAAATTCTTTATGTTTCCTTTCAGTGATAAATGCATTGCATTGACTGATTTCTGGTCTATACTTTAGTGAACAACATTTGGACTTGGGAACTAAATTAAACTGGGTACCAGAGTTTGTAGCTGTTGCCATATGTTTAACCTCCTTACACTTCTGTGGCATGCATTCTTATGCAAGTTTCTCAAGCATTCTGAACCTCAGTTTGCAAATCTTTGGAATTGTGATTATGCATGTCAAAGATAAAGATTTGGGGCTTTATCTTTAAGTAATTTCTATAACCTTCTTATCATTGTGTCTGATAGAAGCTTGAAAGAGTTGATGAATCATTTATCTCAATTAGTCAACAGTTACTTAGTTCTACCATTACTTCTCATACTAATATTACTACTCCTACAACAGTGATAATCTACCTACTATTTTTAACATTTAAAGTAGGATTTTCAGATTTTACTGTACAATACAATCTCTTGAAAGTTTTTTTTTATAAAGCTATGAAAGTGTTTTACCCAGTGATTCATATTCATTATGTGTGACATGAGTAAACAAGTATTCACTTTTAACTATTAACTCACATAAGGTCACAATGGTAACTCTCAGACTCAGCTTGGGGTACTCTTGAATCTAGAATAATACATTAATACTTGAGTAATCTTTTCAGTTTCTTATTTAATGTTAGCAGTAGCACAGAACTCAGGAATTGTTTTGTTATTTTTATAACATTAAGATTAGTCATTCAAAAAGATTGAAAAGATTGTTAAGTACTAACTGTGACAAGAATTGGAGAAAATAGTGCTCAAGCAGAAATTTATTATGCTTGTGCTAAAGAACACACAACATGCTGGAAAATGCAACTAGAAAGGCATAAAAATAGCTTGCAGAATTTTGTTATAGAAGAAGTACGGAGTATTGTTTAAGATCTAAATGCTTTTCCCTGCAATCCTTTTTGGTGGAGCATGGACAGGGATTATGATGAAGTCTGACCACATAAAGTCATATAATGTATGCACTGAGTAAGAATACTAATCTGTTTTTAAATGAATACTGCAAATGCACTGTCCTGTCTACTGTAAGATTAAGGTTTTGCTTTTCCATTTCCAGGGTATTAGCTTGTTCAACTCCAGACATTTCAAAGTTGAAAAGATCTACATTTTCAAAGGGCTTTCTGTAAAGTTAATTTGATATAATTGCTACTGTAGAGGTTGGAAAATCAACTGCAAAAGATGTTCACTTTCATTTGTAATGTTCTGACTGAACAAGTGTCCTTCCAATGATGTGACTTTGAAACAATATTAATGAGGAACTGTCATGTAGCTCCCTGGGTGTTCTTTGGCGATGTGAATAGCCATTGACAGATGCATGAAGCATTCTCTAATTCATGAAAATATTGTTCATAATAGAAATTCTGGATCCTAAATCTTTTTAAAAGATTTATTTATTTATTTGAAAGACGAAGTTACAGAGAGACAGAGAGGCAGAGAGAGAGAGACAGAAAAGTCTTCCATCTGCTAGTTCACTCTCCAAATGGCTACAGCGGCTGGAGCTTTGCCAATCTGAAGCCAGGAGCTAGGAGCCAGGAGCTTCTTTCAGGTCTCCTACATGGGTGCAGGGGCCCAAGGACTTGGGCCATCCTCTAGAGCTTTCCTAGGCCATAGTAGAGAGCTAGATCGGAAGTGAAGCAGCCAGGACTAGAATTGGCAGCCATATGGGATTCCAGCACTGCTGGCAGTGGCTTTAACCACTATGCCACAGCACCAGCATAGCACCCAATCCTGAATCTTTGACATAAACTGTTAACCACTGAAAAGGAAAACAAGTGAAACTTCAGAAATACGCTATTTATATTTTTATAGAATGATTTTATGTGCCTTTTTTACCTTTTCTGTCAATTTCAGAATTTGCTATTGACTGGTAATGGTAAAAGTTGTATGGGGCAATAGCCCCCCAAAAATTAGCTTTTATAGTTTACAAAACTTATGTATGCACACAAACACACATAACTGTGCCTTAAAAATATAACATCTCTGGTTGTAAACCTTTTAGTCATTGCTTTCTCTTGGGCTTTCTTTTCTAATTAATACCCTATGCAATAAATTTCTTTTGATACACAAATCAGCTAACAGGAAGTAATGTTGCAATATAAGTTAGGCAGTCATATTGTCCTGGAGTCTTGAGTCTTAGAATTACTTCTTCTACCCTATATATTTCTCTAGAGTAAAAGATTAATAAGGATCTAGGAAGTGTGATGACTAACAACCTAAAAAACTGAAGGTAGGCTATTTTAGAACACTGCCATGTTACTGCTGCTTTCTGCATACTACCATTCTTTCCTCATTATGATGGCAGCAAAGTGATTACTCATTTTACAGAAACAATATATAGAAAACCAAAGTTTCATAACTTAGTGTTGTTGTGATTCATGAATTATGTTGTCAGGAAAACAGTTCTTTGATAGATGAAAAGTTAATTAGTACCTGGTAGCTCAGATTTCAGTTACACCTCAGGATGAGAGTTCACCATTCACAATTTCAGAGTACTTTGTAAAAGTATTATGTATGTGCATTCCTCTTTTATAGATGGTATTATGGAACTGACTGAATTTAAAAATATATTTTCTCCATTACAAGGAAATCTAAGGAGTTATTTATATGTACTTTGTACTCTGCATCCATATTAAAGGATCGTTTATTCCTCAAGATCAGTTTAAAGCCATTACAAAATGCCTAAAGCTAAACATGGGTATATTGTTATAGAGTACCCATATTTGTTTCCTCTGAATAGCATCATATATTCAATAAGCTAAGATTTGGATGAAAGTTAAAAATTAGTGACTGGCACTGTGGCATAGTGGGCTAAGTGTCTCTCTGCGGTTCTAGTCCCGGCTGCTCCTCTTCTGTTCTAGCTCTCTGCTGTAGCCTGGAAAAGCAGTAGAAGATGGCCCAAGTCCTTGGGCCCCTGCACTATTGTCGGAGACCAGGAAGAAGCTCCTGCCCTCTGGCTTTGGAATATCCCGGCTCTGGCCACTGCAACCATTTGGGGAGTAAACCAGCAGATGGAAGACCTTTCTCTGTTTCTCCCTATTTCTGTCTGTAATACTACCTCTTAAATAAATGAATGAAATCTTAAAAAAAATCAAAAATAAGTAAATTTGAAAGTGCAGCAGCCACAATAAGAGCTACTTGCATGCTATATTACTATCGTTTGACAAAGCTAAACCCAGATAAGATGTTAAAACCAGGTAAGATGTTGCAGTAGTACCTCCCACCCCTTTTCCATGGGCATAAGTTGTAAGACTCTCAGCGTGTGCCTGAAAGTGCAGGTAGTATAGAACCACATGTAGTATTTTTTTTTTAATTTCATGCAAACCTATGCTAATGTGTTTTTATAAATTAGGCAAGGTAAGAAATCAACCATCATGCCTGAAAATAAAACAATTATAACAATAGACTGTGATAGAAGTCATTTAACACTTATAAGTCGTCTGTTTCTGGAATTTTTCCATTTAATGTTTTCTGGCTGTGTTCAACCACAGGTAACTGAAACCAGTGTAGTTGTAGAGAGTGAAACCACAGCCAGGAGGTAAACTACTATGCTAGCATTGTACTGAGAATACTTAATCAAGTTCCACACGATTGTTGGACGAAAACTCAGTAGTTTTGTTTATTTCTGTTTTTGTTTTAAATTCACTTAGAGTTTTTCAAAGTTTTTCAGAGCAAGAATCTGCAAACTTTAGCTTGTAGTCCAAATCAGTCCTGATACCTGCTTTTGTAAATGAAATTTTATCGGAGTATGTTCTTATCTAGTTGTTTTTTAATTGTATAGAGGGTAAGAGAGAAGGAAAACTTGCACAGAGACACTAGGAAAGTGGTGCAGGTGATGGGAATGTCATTTTCACTATTGTGATGTTGTCTTGGGTGCGCACATGTCAAACTGATGAAATATCCTTCACATACACCCTCAAATGTGGAAATGTAAAAAAGAGTTGTAGAGATAAGAATCAGATATTAAAAATAAAATGCTTGCTCTATCAGTATACTTAACAGGCAAAGAACTAGCCCTTCAGATTGCCATAACATTTTTAACACCGATAATGTCTGTACCTTTCTCACCGGGGACTAGTAATGAACCTTTCACAGACAATTAGCACCCCAGAAAGTGCTCATTATGTAGCAGTGATCTAGAAAATACCTAAGAAAGCTAAGGTAGGGTTCCTATTTGTCATAGATACTACAATTTGGAAAAACAGTGAAGCAGTTATGTAAAATTCTAAGACCCATGTGATATGGTTCAAAGGTAGTAATGTAGGTGTTTTTTTAAACAGGCAGTAAAATGAAAACACACCAAGGATTTGCAAGCTATCACGCTGGGACTCAAACTTTAGGCATTTTCCTTCTCTAGACCATAGGCAGATTTGAACCAGTTTTGTCATAGGAGGAAATGATAAAAATAATATTCTCTTCATAGAACTGTTTGTATCTCTTGGCAACATTCATGTAGTAAGTATTCAGTAAATATTTGTTAGCTGAAATGAAGAGTCTAAAAATTTGCAGCTCCAGAGTTGCTAAGCAACTTGCCAGAATAAGTAGTTAGTGACTATTGCTGATCTCCTGCTGGTTTATGATTCCTGTCTGAAGGCTGGATTTAAAACATTTGCTTATGTGTGAGCCATTTAATTAAACAAAGCTGAACTTGTATTATAGGCAGTATTTGCAAAATTCAAAGGTAATTTCTCATTATATGAGTATTATAATTTTCAGGTTATCTATATGCTGCAGACAAATATCTGTTTTATATAGTTACATCCTACTCTTTGTGAACTAGAAGAATATTTCTTCAAAAAAAATATATATATATATATATTTCTTTAGCTATTAATTGCTTTTTCCAAGTTCACTGAGTATGTATTAGATGCAATTTCCATGGTAATATATTGTGTAAAGTGAAAACATATCCTCTAGTTTTTAGATTTCTGCAAAACAGGAATTTCAAGAAATGCAGTTTACCAAAACAGATATAGATAAATGTCTGTATGTATTCCCTGTGAAGTCATAGCTAAACCAGAAATTAATAGGAACCCACACACCAGGCTCTGGGCCAAGCATTTTTCTGATATAATCTCATTTGACTTTTATAACTAAGCTATAGAGTTAATTCTGGTTTCACCACCTTGACAACAAATAAATTATAGCACCTTGGAAAGCCAAAGCTTGGAAAACCAAATTTACTTGATTCACTATGATTTTCCAAAGATATTCTTTAGTACAATTCTCAGTCATATGATGCACTTGTATCCCTAAACTTCAAAACTGAATAATTAGGAAATGAACATGGTTTGGTCCTATAAGTAATTGAAAGGCATGTATCCTTAAAATTTCTGAAACTTTTGAGCAGTGAGGATTTTGATTTTTATTAATTAGAAAAATAGAATTGAAGGTGCTACTTGGGATCCTCTTCAAAATGAGAAAGAAAAAAATGTGTAGCAATTCTATAATGTTTCTCAATTGGATGACTATTTTGAAATTTAATTGCTGTTTGTTTTTCCCAGTATAAATATGGTTTTTGATAAAAAATGCAGTAATAGGAACTATGGTAAAGAGAGCAGGTTTTGGAGTAACACTATCTAAATTTGAATCCCATTTTTCTGATACCAACTTTTGACAACATTTGTGTGAACTTTTAAAAAAATTATTTCATTTTATTTACCTGAAACACACATACATACATATGGGGGGGGGGGGCGGGGAGAGATCTCAAAGACTGTTTCACTTCCCAAATACCTGCAACAGTTGAGGCTGGGCCAGGTTGAAGCCTGGAGTCAGGATCTCAGACTGGGTCTCCCTTGTGGTTGACCAGGGGCCTAGCTACTTAACCATCATCTTCTGCCTCCCAGGTTGCACATTAGCAGGAAGCAAGAATCAGTGCAGAGCTGGTGTCCAAACCCAGGCACTCCAGTATAGGATGCTGATGTCCCAAGTGGCATTTAAAACACTGCAACACCTGTACCATATGACTCTGTTTTATCTCTTAAATAGAGATAATTATGACTTCTGTCTTGTAGTGTTCTTAAATGAGTGATACTTTTAAGTACTTAGGATGGGCATGATAGAGTAGACAGTAAGTTCTAAATGTATTTGTATTAATAATTTTCATTTCTGTGACTTTGAAAAATTATTGTGATTCAGTTATTTGCACCTTTGTTGAACGAAAGAATAAGGATTGAAGGAAGAAGGAAGTGTATGAGGAAAGGAGATAGAAAAGTCAGGAGAAAGAATGGGGAAAATAGAAGGAGGATGGGAAGAAGTTTAATGTGAAGTAGGAAGCTCATAATAAGTGCTTCTAGTTCTCTTGCAATTGTAAAATGTTTTCATAAGCAATTAAAACTCTGTACAAGTCCTCACAATCATATTTATTCATATAGTTTATATAGAATTTATAGCTAGGAGCAGGCATTGTGGCACAGCAGGTTAAACTGCTGCTTGTATAATTTGCATCCTATATCTGAATGCTAGTTTGAGTCCTGCCGGTGAATGATGGCTTAAGTACTTGAGTCCCTGCCACCCACATGAGGAACTGGAATGGAGTTCCTGGCTCCTGGCTTTGGCCTAGCCAAGCCAAGCCACAACTGTTGCAGCCATTTGGGGAGTTAACTAGCAACTGGAAAAAATCAATCTCTCTCTCCCTTCTCCCTTTCTCCATCTCTCCCTCCCTCCTTTCTTTCCTTCCTCCTCTTTCTTTCTCTCACTCTCTCACTCTCTCACTCTTGCTCTCTCTCTCTCCCTCTCTCTCTCTCTCTGCTTCCTGCCTTCAAAAAGTAAATAAATCTTTTTAAAAAGAATATATTGGTATTTCTTAAGCAAATGGTTTTACTGTCACAGCTTCAAACTGAATAATTTGATAGTTAATAATAAAAGCAAACATTCAGAAGTTGTGAAGCTAGGACTGTCACTTCCCCAACACTTCACCTTAGCTCACAGCCATATAAAATCCTTGATATATAACTGTGCTTAAACAGGGTAATTGCCTTGTGCTCAGCTAGAGCATCATAACTTATCTTCAGTACATTTATCTCCAGAAGGGTCAAATGTATAATTTCTCTGCCACACAATGCTGATTTTTCTATATTATAGTTATTTTGGCCAGGTTGTAGGTTAAAAGCACCTGTGAACATTGTCTACTTTCAAATGCAACGTGAGTGCTTGCTTTACACACAATTGCATGTTACTTTTAGCCCAACTCTCTTACAAGGGAAAATTTATAAGACTTCCTGGAAAAGCAGATGTGAAGACTGCTATTTTATGGTTTCACTTTGATCAAATTTATAGGCATTATCTGACTATGACCTTTTTCTAAGATTAACCATTCCTTCCTTAAGGCTGACCATGGTTAGGAATTGTAGAAGTGTAAGTTGAATTTGTAAAAATTCCTTTGTAGGTATTATTTTCAAGGACAAATGTGAGCAGGATGTAGATCTCCTAATGAAAACAATTTAGGAATGATGCTTACAGTTTCCACAATTTTATTTTTCTTGCCAAAAGTTAGCAAGAACTTTCAAGAAATCATATAGATCTTCTGGTTTCTAGATTCTTTTGTATTAACATTCCAGGGGTATCATGCTATGTATGCATATGTACTATGTGCTATGTTATGTATTATGCCCTATGTGTACTATGCACAAACACATATACACAAACATACATATTGCTGTGTATGTATGCATTTCTGTTGTCAGCTATTTCTTAATCATTATTGTAAAAACAGTTTTATTTTCTAATAGCAATTATTTTGGTAAACTGTCATTTTAGTCATTGATATTAAATTTTCCTATAAATCCATATAGATTTAAATATAGTAGTGAAATGCTAATTTTTACATTTTATATTATTAAGTTCACTAGACATTTAAAATCTTAGATGTCACATAAATAACTTCTGACATGATTATAAATCAGTGCAGTTTCAGGGGTGGGGAAAGTTTTCATTGATACTGTCCCTTAATAGATGCAATGTCAAAATCACATTATAAACAGAACATGTGCAGTGGGGCCTATTGTTGTAGCCACTATTAGAAAATAAAATATTCTATATTGATATAAAAAAGTAAAATCCATAACCAAGCATTATTGGCTTTTAATGTACTGTGTACTACATTGACTTCAATTCCATCTCTAACCTCAAAATTTGAACCAGAACCAACATCATATATGAACCAGAACATCAACATAAAACACTACTGCACTGTGCCTTTTACAGTAGATTCTAATATGATTTTATAATTCATTATAGACAAATGATTGTTGTTATGTCCTTTCAGGATTTGTCCGTAGAAAGCAAAGTCAAACTTGCATTCCAGAACAAATGTGGAGCAAGAGTTATACTAATTTTCACCAAAAAATAGCTGTCCTCACTATAGATTCCTATGTTCCTCCTTGTCCATTGGTTTTGAGCAGCATTCTCAGGTTTTTAAACATTGACCATGCATATCAAAATCATTGAGGGCAGAGATCAGCAAATTGCAGCCAGTAGTCAAATCCTGCCTGACATCTGTGTGCTGTGCACAAGTTTGGCAAAAATAGTTTTTACATTTGAAAAAGTCTATAAAAACAAAACAGTACAGATACAGAAGAACTGAATTAAAGAAAAATATATCCAAAGCTTAAAAATTGGCAACATAGCAAAGAAATTTCCTGGTGTGTGTGTGTGTGTGTGTGTGTGTGTTTTGTGGAGTAGTCTCACATACTTAATGAAAAAATAAGTTCCTTCATTTTACCACAGAGCTACTGAATCTGAATGGGGAGGGATAGAATTGTGGAATTCACATCTCTGCAAATTTTTTTTTCGTGTGTGTATGTGTCTAGCAAATTTTGGGAACCACAAATTTTGATTCCTCACAAACACCTTTGAACTTGCTTGGTTTGACTAATTTGACCAATGAACTATTTTTCATTATTGTATATTGTAGCATGAAACAATATACATGAATCTAATCATAGTAGACTTGTTGTGTTATATCCAATGAATAGTTGAAAATTAAATGAGCACTCATTCCCTAAGAGCAGTGCTCCTTTGTAAAATTTGGACTTTTATAATTTTTATGTTTTCTTGAGATTTAAGTGGGGTCAATTGTTGTAGCCACTATTAGAAAATAAAATATTCTATGTATTGTGAAGACTAGAAGGTCCTTTGAAGTTAGTAGCAATTTTATTGAAAGTAACTTCCTAAAGTAGTAAGGTTGTACACAACTTTGTCACAGGTTTGTCTTTATTTAGCATTTCAAACAATTTTAATGTGCCACTATAAATGTTTCATTAAATAGTTTACATCATCTTCATAATACATCATAGTGATAAGTTGTAGAGTAGAAAAATAATGAAATAGAAACATTCCCATACTGAGAGCTAAGTTTAAATAGCTTATAAATTGATATATAGCAAAATTCTGTTTGTGACAAATACTAACTTTGTACCTGTTTATCTATTTAATGTATCCACCTTCCTTGCTACCTACCTGTTTAAATAAAGCTTATAAAGATAGAGAAAAGAATATTAAAAGAAGACTAGTGTCTGCTAATACTAACTAATCGAATAAAAAATGGAGAGAATGATCCAACATGGAAAGCAGGATACATAGCAGACTCATAGAATGGCAGATGTCCTAAACAGCACTCTGGCCTCAGAATTAGCCCTTAAGGCATTCGGATCTGGCTGAAGAGCTCATGAGAGTATTTTAGGCATGGAAAGCCAAGACACTCTGGAAAAAAAAAAAAAAAACAAAAAAAAACAAAACAAAACAAAAAAAAAAACAAAACCACAACAACTAAATGAAAGATCTCCGCAAGTGAGATCCCAGTTGAAAGAACGGGCCATCAAAGAAGGAGGAGGTAGCTTTCTCTGAAGGGAGGAGAGACCTTGTCTAAATGAGATCGAAGTCGGTGAACTCAAAAGGCTTCCATAGCCTTGGCAACTCATGACTAGAGCCTAGGGAGATTACTGATGCCATAAACAAGAGTGTCAAATTGTTAACTCAACAACAGGAGTCACTGTGCACTTACTCCTCATGTGGGATCTCTGTTGTTAATGTGTTGTCCAATGTGAATTAATGCTATAACTAGTACTCAAACAGTATTTTACACTTTATGTTCTGTGTGGGTGCAAACTGATGAAATCTTTACTTAATATATACTAAATTGATCTTCTGTATATAAAGATAATTGAAAATGAATTTTGATGTGAATGGAATGGGAGAGGGAGCAGGAGTTGGGAGTGTTGTGGGTGGGAGGGAAGTTATGAGGGACAAAAAAGCCATTGTAATGCATAAACTGTACTTTGGAAATTTATATTTACTCAATAAAGTTTTTTTTAAAAAATAATATTAGGAGAAAAGATACAAGGTTTTAACAAAGTGTTAGTAACAAGTTTGCCAATCTACTTTTTCATTTTTCTATTTCTGTAATAAAGAAAATTCTGAAGTTATAAATAAAATGCTTAAAATCTCAAATTATATAATTTCCTGAACTAAAAATCTTTAAAGCTCTAGTTTAGTTAGAAAGTATTCAAAACGGATAAAAATATCTTCATGGGTCATACTATGTTTAAGTGTAAACGTTGTTTTCAGGCAGCTTGACTAACCTATCAGCTTCTCCATTCAGAATAGCAAGCTAGAGGACACCTTAATAGATATTATGTGAGACAGCTTCCAGACAGGTAGACCCCAGCAAGATGACTAAAACAAAACAAAATAAGTAGAAGGAGTGGGGAGGGTAATTGTATTTATTAATTTCAAGGCTATGGAGGGAGATAATGCTTGATAGAATATGTCATGCTAATACTAACACAGTGTTTGTGTTCTCTTATGCTTCTTTGTGTCTTTTTTAATAGAGGATTGTGAGAAAATATACATTTAAACAAAATTAATATGAAGAATTTAGGTAATAGAAAAATTTTACAAGTAGCATTTTTCTTATTAATATGACAATGCCTTCAACTATAAATACTGTAGTAAATATAAATGTGTATTACATCATTCTTGTCCAAACATGTGTAGCAAAATAGTTCAAAGTATTTAGAAGTGCATGCTGGGTAATTTTTACATTTCTACTATCATACCGCCACATTGACTTGCATATTTTTTCGTTCCACTACTTTTGCCCCACATCATTCAGGATTAATTCTTAGCCTTGTGTCTTATTATTCCCTTATATCAAGTCATTTGTTGCATGCATGCCAAAATATTTTCAGTTTTTTAGGTTCAAGATAATTTTTCATTGCTTCTTGCCTTGCAACATGCTTTCTGTTTTTATCAAGTGACCTTACCCTGTCTAATTCATTTTGCAAACTTATATTCATTTTTAAGGCCAAAAATCAAACACTTCCTCTGTAAAATTTCTGAAAGAAAATCTTGATAGTATTTCTTTGGCACCACTAATTCTTCAGATTCTTTTTTTTTAAAGATTTATTTACTTATTTATTTGAAAGGCAGAGTTACAGACAGGCAGTGACATAGAGAGAGAAGTCTTCCATCCTCTGGTTCACTCCCTAGATGGCCACAGCAGCCAGAGCTGCGCTGATCCAAAACCAGGAGCAAGTAGCTTCCTCCAGGTCTCCTACAAGGGTGCAGGGGCCCAACGACCTAGTCCATCTTCCACTGCTTTCCCAGGCCATAGCAGAGAGCTGGAGTGGAAGTGGAGCAGCCGGCACCCAAACCGGCAGCCATATGGGAAGCCAGCACTGCAGGCGGTGGCTTTACAGGTTACACCATAGCTCCAGCCCCTCTAGATTCTTATTTGTGGTATCACCATTATTAATTTGATCCTCTTCCTAACGTGGTACTTACCATAGTACATTGTACTAATTTTTCTACATTCTATATTCTTTCATTTATATTTGAATCTTTAGTACTCAGCACCTAATATGCACCCAATAAATGTCACAGGATTAAATCAATATTCCTCTTCATAACTCTTTTGACATTAACTACTCCGACTTAATTATACATTTCTTAGACTACAGCTCAAATCCATTGATGCTTTCCCCTGTTTTAGACAGGAATTGCGTGTGATAGCAATTTTCCTATCATTTGAGATAATTGAATAAAGAATAAAGCCAGGGATGTTTGCTACTGAATACTGAGTTTGGCATGCCTATCCATTGCAATTGCTTTTATTTTGAGCTACATATTACTGGAAATGATGATTCCTGCCCTCAATCTAGTGAGGAAGCAGACATGCACAGTTAATAGAGGGAACCATTTGACTGAAACACAGTAATGGGAAGACACTTAAGAAGCTTGCTGAGGTAGTTGTGTTTGTAACTCACCAAATCTGGCATTCTAAATTGTAGCCTATGTAGTTGCTTTTAAGAATGATACCACTACCACAGTCTGCCCTGCAGATTTCTATCTATGTCTAAATGTAAGGAAGGCTGCCTGAATATCAGCTCTGGGTGATGAGTAAGGGAATCATATGTCATTGATTGCTTGGTATTGTCCAAGTTTGCACTTGTTGTGGGTCAATTGATTTTTAATCCTTTTAGTGCTCTTCACTTGCACTCTCACAAATGTGTCCCTTTGAGGGTGATATGTTACACATTATATTGAGGATGAGTCATCCCCTTGAGGGGGATTACTAATAGGAAATCGTAGTAACAGGAGGTAATATTCACTGGCAAATGATAAATATATTTTCACATTCAATTCTTACAAATATTCTATGGATAGTAATTATTATTATTGTATGGATTATTACATTATTATTATAATTGTCTCAGTTTTACACAAGAGGAATTGAGGCATAAAAAAGTCCAAGAGACATATGGTTAATAAATTAAAGTGGCATGCTCGCTTCAGCAGCACATATACTAAAACTGGAATGATACAGAGAAGATTAGCATGGCCCCTGTGCAAGGATGACACACAAATTCGTGAAGCGTTCCATATAAAAATAAATAAATAAATAAATAAATAAATAAATAAAGTGGCAAGATTAAACATTATCCTATTTCAGAACATACAGCCTCAACTGTTATCCTACACTGCCTCTTCATTACCCTTTATTCAGGTAGTGAAAGTGGTGGGAGAAAGAGTCATTAGGATTTAGATCCATCTTTCTAAGGCCCTTCTTCTCTCCCTCCCTTCCTTTCTTCTGTCTTTCTCTCTCTGTCAAGAACATCTACTTACCAGGCATAGTCATAGGCAGCAGGAATACGATGATACACAAAATAAAAGGTCTGCTCATATCGAATTCACAAAAGTTTGGAAAACAGATGTTTATACTGTATTTTTCTCAGTGTCCCCTTGCAAATATTTTTTATGGAAGTCAATGTTGCCTCCTGTCTATAATGCCAAATAACATGAATATTAAGTTTGGCTAAATTAATAGAACAGGAGGATGTGGCCATGAATATACCACACATGGTTGATAAACAGTGTCCATTCCATTGGGCCTGGATACTTGAGATTCATTTAATTCAGAAAATATTTGTCACTTGTCTAGTATGGTCCAGGCTCTGTGATGAGCTTATGCCTGAAGCAAGTTACTGCATTATTCTTAGAACAGTGAGAGAGGTGAATATGTATTCTGTATTTCCAGTATTTCTAGTGGAATTAATCATTTTCTAATTGTATTCTTTTTTTTAACTTCTATTTAATGAATATAAATTTCCAAAGTACAGCTTATGGATTACAATGGATTTTCTCCCCCATAACTTCCCTCCCACCCACAACCCTCCCAGCTCCCGCTCCCTCTCCCTTTCCATTCACATCAAGATTCATTTTCAATTCTCTTTATATACAGATCAGTTTAGTAAATATTAAGTAAAGATCTCTACAGTATGCACCCACATAGAAACACAAAGTGAAAAATACTGTTTGAGTACTAGTTATAGCATTAAATCACAATGTACAGTACATTAAGGAGAGAGATCCTATATGAGGAGTAAGTGCACAGTGACTCCTGTTGTTGACTTAACAAATTGACACTCTTGTTTATGGCATCAGTAATCTCCCTAGGCTCTTGTCATGAGTTGCCAAGGCTATGGAAGCCTTTTGAGTTCACCGACTTTGATCTTATTTAGACAAGGTCACAGTCAAAGTGAAAGTTCTCTCCTCCCTTCAGAGAAAGGTACCTCCTTCTTTGATGTCCTGTTCTTTCCACTGGTATCTCACTCACAGAGATCTTTCATTTAGGTCATTTTTTTTTTTTTTGCCAGAGTGTCTTGGCTTTCCATGCCTGAAATACTTTCATGGGCTTTTCAGCCGGATCCGCATGCCTTAAGGGCTGATTCTGAGGCCAGAGTGCTGTTTAGGACATCTGCCATTCTATAAGTCTGCTGTGTATCCGCTTCCCATGTTGGATCGTTCTCTCCCTTTTTTATTCTATTGTTAGTATTTTCAGACACTCATCTTGTTTATGTGATCCCTTTGGCTCTTAGTCCCATCATTATGATCAATTGTGAACAGATATTGATCACTTGGACTAGTGAGATGGCATTGGTATATGCCACCTTGATGGGAATGAATTGGAATCCCCTGGTATGTTTCTAACTCTACCGTTTGGGGCAAGTCAGCTTGAGCATGTCCCAAACTGTACATCTCTTTGCTTTCTTATTCCAACTCTTATATTTAACAGGGATCACTTCTCAGTTAAATTTCAACACTTAAGAATAACTGTGTATTAATTACTGAATTCAACAATAGTATTAAGTAGAACAAACAAAAAAATACTAGGAGGAAAGGAAACCTGTTGAAGTGAAATGGACACTATGAGAAACGGTGACTTGATCAGCCCTTGCCCTGACTGTTGTATTCTTTTCTTGAGAAACACATAAAAAAACAAACACAGAGACACACTCTATCCTCAGTGGCTTGATTTCAACGAAATCACAGTATTTAAAGCTAAATTATTAACAAGGCTCTTACTCTGTTACATAATCATGTTTAGAAAAAAAGCACTCAAGTAGATTTTATGTCACTATCTTTGGAGTCTGTTTAGGTATGGTGTTGGCACATTGTACACAAGAGTTTTGACCCCATGAACAATGGTCCTTTGAGTAGAAGACCTGTCTGTAACCTCCCTTCCTTCTGGCACATTTCTTGAGTGAGATCAAGCCCGCTATCCTAATCAGGCAGCTAGAGTGCTGACTAAGCAAAAATAAGCCCACTGGAGAATTTTTACTAACCTGGATATGAAATATTTGGGGCATTTTAATTACCAAAGTAGATTTTCCAGCCCCTCTACTTTTAAACCATTTGGGAAATTTTATGCAGCTGTAAGTTGAATACAACTATTTGTAGATCCATTAAATGTTAAATTTGCATAAAATTAATTCATTAAATGAAAAATGTAATGCATAGAGAATATATTAAATTGTGATTAACTAAAACTTTATTTTTTTAGATTGACAGACGCTTAAATAATAGTGGTAAGTAAATATGAGGAGACCTTGTTAAGAATCAAAATGTTGAGGTTTAGCCATCTAGATACTACCCTTTTGGTGAAGTTCAGTTAAGAGAAAATGTTCTTTGTGTCTATAGTGAAATATACTTGCTTGTGTAATTGTTCTTTTTGTGTAATGGTACATAATTTAGTAGACTCAGTAGATAATCTTCTGAGTGGAATATAAGGATATGAAAATGCAGTTTCCAGAACAAAATAGATAGTGTTAAGGTGATATGTGACTTGTAAAATGTGAATGATAAATTTTGATGCCCAGAGTCATCTACTGTCACTCTTCTGTCACTGGAATCTTTGCTAGCTTAATAGACATTATAAGAGAATTTCATAAAACATTTATATATGTAATTAAACTTTCTGTAACTTAAGAGCTGAGGCATGTATTTTTTGGATAATCTATTGAATTTGCAGTTTCCTTGTGGTTACTGTAGATTTCTAAAATTTATGCATCCATTAACAATAATATATTATTTATCTTTTTTAAAAAGCTCCTTATGAAAAAACCTTCTGAATCTAAAATGTAATTCAAAAGATAAAATTCACTGGCTTTTCGAAATTTAATTGTAACCATGTTTTCTTATCCTTAGGAAAGATTGAAACGGTTATTCAAGTAATGAAAATGGTACAATGCAAATTATGGCCTCTGCTGGTCATCTGTTATTGCATTGCCTCCTATTTACACATAACCTTTTATTGAAATAAGATTACAAATGCAGTTCACTATACATTTAAAAGTTGGCAAGTGTACCACATCTGGACATCCTACCTATTTTATTTTTAAAACAATCCTTCTCACATTCAGTGGCAAATAAAACAAGTTCAGATAAGGTTCTCAAACTGTTTATCAGAGGTGCTGAAGGATGTCCACATGTTTTAAAAACAATAGATGTCTGTTTATATGTTCTTGTTTAACTTTGTTCTTAAGTTTTGGAATGCAGGGAAACTTTTGAGGATCTAAGAATAATTTATCTAAAGATAAGCTTTCAGGTCAGGTTCTTTCTTTGTTTTCAGTTCCTACAAAGCACAAATAATTATATCCCTCTAATACAGACACTGGTTGAACAAAGATTTTCCATGACTCGTAATAAACACTCAATTAATGTTAGCCATTAGGCTTTATGTATAAGCTATAGGTAAATTGTTCAGCCGACTGCCTTTTCGGGGAAATACTTCTTTGGGCCGGGCCAGTTCTTGGGAAACCTGGAGCCAAGAGGCAGAATGAGGTCAGATCAAGATGGATGGAGCAGAGACCCTTTCCATTAGAGATTATGAAAGAGTGTAAATGGGAGGAGTGTCTCCAGTCATAGGTTCCTAGCAGAGGTTTCTGATGGAGATTGTTGAAGAGGAATAGAATGGTAGCAGGTAGTGGTTCTCTGGAATCCAAGGAAATGATGACAGAGGATTCAAAGATTTTTTTTCCTTGTTAGAAACCATTTCTCTTTTTCTTAAATTTAGCTTTCTCAGTGCTTTCCACTTTTATTCTTTTCTTCTCTGTGGAGCTTCAGTCTTTCTCTGCTGTGGTTGTCCCTGCTCTGCTGCTTAACCTAGAGAGGATGTTTGATAGATACTTGTTTATTTGTTTTGTCTGACAGCTTTAGTTCAGAACACAGAATGGATAATAGGGGGCAAGTATCCTTCCCTTATTCTAATGATTGGTTTTTGTCACAGCTTGAAGGCCTAAAATGTCTTTAAAGCAACCCAGAGAGTACCCTGACAGCCGGGAGAGCAGACCTTTCCCATTCTTTCTTTCTCATCTGCATGTTGCACGAGCAGGAACCAGCATAGCGAGGGAGGAGGTAAGGAGGACAAGAGAGTGAAAGGACAGACCAAAACTCTCTTCATCCACTGTTAGTCATTAAGCTTAGGCTAGATCTGGGACAGGAAGAGGCAACAAGCTTGCAACTGTTTGTGAGATGCATATTTAGATTTTTATTAGGGTGGACTTTCTAATAGTTAATAAAATGATTATGAGTTCTAAAGTAATCTGTGAGTTATGTTCAGGGTAATATCTAGGGACTGGAAAAGAAGATTGAACAGAAAGAAGTTTAAAATGTCATAGGAAGAAAAATTTAAGTTATTTCTTGGTTTCACCAGTTGAGTCCATCTTAAGAAATATGCCATTGACAGTGTAATATTTGACTCTCTGATTTATTTTTAGGTTTGTATTGGAATTCTAAAATGAATAGCATATTAATTTTAAGAGATGACAGATTAATAGTTTCATTGTACTGACTGTTTTCAAAGGAATAAGGAAGTTCATTGACTAGAATAAAAGAAGCTTTGAGAATCAGTGTGTCTAAATTAGATCAAAGGGAGAGAAGGACTAAGACAAGAGGACCAGAAGTTTGTAATTAATATGGGACTCAGCTTGCAAACTCTACATCCAGCATAGTATACTCTTCCTCCTTTGCAGTGTAGTTTGTTCATGTGGTTTATGTTTTTTGAGAGTTTTTCCTGGCCTGACTGATGAAAAAGCACCTACTTACATTGTGCATCACCTTTACCATGTAACTTTTCACCATACCATAGTTTTCCTCCTCTCCACCAGATGGAACTGGAGCTGACCGCTTGCTTTTGCTTTCAGCACTGAGAAATAACCAAACTGCTCCCAGTCTCTTTATTGCATATTTGCAATGTTTATTTACAAGTCTCTCTAATCAATTGGTGAGATCCTTCAGGGTGTGGACCTTCCCATATTTTTATTTGTAATTCTAAATTTGTTACCATGCATAGATTATCCTAGATATTCAGTAATAATTTATTAAAGAAGTGAATGAATATATTCCAAGAGTGGCTTTGTCCCAGACTGACAGACCAGGCAGGGTCTGACACCAAAGCATCAGATGTTACTGCTCAGAGATCCCAGCATTTGTTGTATGGCTTACCTTTGTCAACCCCCCAGCACTTCAAGATGCTATTGCTACAATAGTTACTGAAACTGAAGTTGAAATGGAGTGACTCAGGTACTGACTGAAGGTGTAGATCCAGTCTATTTTAGTTTATTTTTCCTCAGTGGACCTTTTATATGAAACAAAAGTATCCTAAGTAGAATTTTATAGTTAAAATATTCAAACTTACATTTGTATATTTCTTTTGCTCATTGTTTTCCTTTTTCCCTTTGTAGTACAACTAGGGTAATGCATTTGTTGAATCTGTGATAAATTTTAATTCTTGATGAGTTCCTTCAGTATTTACAGTGTTTATATTCAATCAGTGTGAAGTTGGTAAAGACTGTCTTGTACTGTCATAGTAAATTTAATTATATCGGTTGTAGCTTTAGATAATATGATTGCTTATATTCTCTTTGTTTTATGAGGTATTTATGAGTACTTAACATGCAATCAGTTGTTTGTATAATAACTATCTTTCAGAAAGTAATTATTCCAAAGCATTTGTGTGTTCTGTTGAAGAATAATGCACAATCCCCTTCTTCTGGTATTTTGATGCTGTAAAAAAAAATTAATTTGGTTGGCATCTGCTTTGAGTGTAACTGTGATAATAGTTCCTTAAAAATCGTTCCATGATAACATACTTAGTGACTTTAGAACACTGAAAGTTTTGGTTTGTGTAAACCAGGCCAATTTTCAGCAGCTTTTACAGTAGCATATGTGTGTGTTTGGCATTTGTAGGGACTCAGCTGGCATGATGTTATTGGTAAATGATTTGATAGCTATTCACAGGGCCATGTAGCAGCATAGACTAACTGAAAATAGGCAGTGTAAATACCTCAAAATGAAGGAAAAATAGATCCTAATCTTGGAGCTTGTTATTTTGTAGGCAAAGCAGATTCCATTTGTGCCATTGTGCTGCCTGCTATGCAGAAACCCTGGAAATGTACAATTGGCAATTGTTCCAAGGAATTATATCATAGAGGGACATTACTGTGGCAATTCCCCAGGTTTAACAGGATTGTCGGATGTGACACATTGGAGAATCCCTCTGCCAGATGATGCATTGAGGTCTCTGGCAAAAATACCAAAATACTCAGTGTGACTATGTTCATTAAATGATAAGCTAGGAAAAGCAAAGGAATTGAAAAAGTTTGACATGTTTCTCTGGAGAAATATCTATTGCATGCTAAGTGGTAGTTTGTTATCTTCAGGCAAGTGAAGTTGCATAAGCACTGAGACTGAAAGTTCTAGATTTCAGTGACCATTTGCTCAAAGAAATGCTTTAATCCAAATGAATTGATTGACTACAGGACTTAAGCACACATCGTGTAGTTAGAATATGATTTTTTTATAGAATATGATATTTTAAAAGACAAACCACTTGGAATTGTTGGAGATATGTTGTATTACTATATTTTTGAGTTATAGTTACTGCTTTTGAAAAGATTCATCACTTTTACATCAACTTCTTTTTTAAATTTGTTTTTATTTATTAAGGTAGAGAGGCAGTATTATCAGTCAGTGGTAATAATGTAGATTCTACATTAACCATATTGTTGGCTTTTGATAAATGAATTCATTATTCCAATTTTTAGAGTCCTCACATATCAAATTAGGTTGAAAGCTTATTTGAGTTCCTTTAACTCTCTTCTTATGTAGTTCATAATTAGCATGATGGTACCATCATTGTTTAAGTCTGATTTCTCATTTTTCCATAAATACTTCTGGAGTATGGTTTAGTTTCTAGTTTTCCTTGTGTTAAATGCAGACATGTCACTGAGCTCTAACAGTGGAATCTTAAGCAACAGTTTCAGAAAAAGCTGGTTTGTGAACTGGCATACAAGGCGTGATGTGCCAAGATCAAAGAAAGAGGAAAACAAATCCAGGTTTCACACAGTGTAATTTACTAGGCATTTGAGGAGAGAATTATGTCTTGGGCAGTCACAGATGAGAGGATCCCTGTGCCACCAGGCAGGAAAAAAAGGTTTGTATAACAACCAAGGCCAACTGGAATATAGCTGGACATTCTTAAGAAATATTAACATTTACAAGTGGTATGACAATCATCAGATAAATGAAGCAGATTACTTTAATAACTGCTTATCTATAGGGTTTGGATTGACTTCCAGGGTCATCTAGAAGGCTAAGGACTAGATGATGTTTGAAAATGAGATGACTGTAGTCATGTTGAGCTGATTCCCTAAATCACCATTTCAAGGGAGAACTGCCCTTTCATCAAGAGTACTTAGTTTGGACTTAATGTGAATGATAAACAGTTGATACTTGAGGGTTCATCTATCTTATATTAGCTTATATTACTCTAGCTAATAATCTTAGACTATGTAAACAATTTGCCAGTAGGGATTCTTCTGTGTTTTTCTTGTTCATCAATAGTATTTATAGTATATCATTACAGCTAGTTAATAGAAAGAGATTTTGAAAACATCGTCTTTGATTGCATTGAGAAATAAAATAATACTTTTCACCAAAAGCTGCCATTTCTAAATTTAACAGAATCCCTGGAAAAAATCACTCATGGTGCAGGGTGCTATAAGTACATTCAACTAACGTAGATGGTGAACTTGTCTTTTAGAAGAAACTAATTAGGGCCGGCGCCACAGCTCACTAGGCTAATCCTCCACCTTGCGGCACCAGCACACCGGGTTCTAGTTCCGGTCAGGGCGCCGGATTCTGTCCCAGATGCCCCTCTTCCAGGCCAGCTCTCTGCTGTGGACAGGGAGTGCAGTGGAGGATGGCCCAAGTACTTGGGCCCTGCACCCCATGGGAGACCAGGAAAAGCACCTGGCTCCTGCCATCGGATCAGCGCGGTGCGCTGGCCGCAGCGCGCCAGCCGCGGCTGCCATTGGAGGGTGAACCAATGGCAAAGGAAGACCTTTCTCTCTGTCTCTCTCTCTCACTGTCCACTCTGCCTGTCAAAAAAAAAAAAAAATAAATAAATAAATAAAATAAAAATAAAAAGAAGAAAATAATTAGATGTTATAGATTACCATGTGTTTCTGTCTCATAAATATATTTTAGTTAATTCTACTGTGCATTGTTAGTTCCTGCAAACTATAGAACTATATTTAATTTGAATTAATTGTTGATCAAATTTATTGTATGCCAAACTTACTTATTATTAAGCAGAGATTAACTGAAGATACAAGGAAGTATTTAGAGGAAACTGAATCCAGTTATATTGACAGTGAATTTCAGTAGAGGTTGAAGATTATATACTAATTACCAAGGGGATAAGAAATCTGACAGTATGAAAATAGATATGCAAATAATGTTTGCCAGTGATGCTTAGGATGAGCCCAATAGATACTAGTAAATAGATACCCAAGAAAAGTAAGGAAGTTATAGTGGAAATTGTTTTCTATTGTGAAAAATGAAACTCTTTCTGGGAAATCTAAACTGCAACACATTTCTGTATGCAAAAACAGGAAAGAATCTATAGACTCTTTATAATGTTGCATTTTTAATGTAGGGACTTTTAAGTAATCCATGAAAATGATGACTTAATGATTTGATTAAAAGTTTTGAATGAAATGGGGGTGAAATGAATGAGTCCTATTTTAATTCTTAAAACATTAGACAGAAGGGAAAAGTGATAGAATCTCCGCATTCTTGAAATTGAGGGGTTAATATAGATTTGGTTTTAATTCTACTATCTATCTTCAAAGATGAAGAAACTGAAAGAAAAAGATTAAATAATATGTTCAGATCCCATAGTTAGTGGCAGTTTCATGATTTCAATTCTCTCTACTCTTGATTGTCATGAAGTACTAAAAAGATATCTGGCAGGCTTTTCCCCCACCTCACAGTTAGAGAATTATACCCTAACTCCACATCTGATGGTGATGATTATGGTACATAATATGTACAACTCACCATTTCTACATGCTAGTTCTATGTGTTTTACACATAGTGCCTCTCATGCCATTCTCACCACAATCCTAGGGTAGTCAGCCTCCAATTTGGCTTAACTCTTGATCTCTGAGATTTGAAGTCCCTCTCTAGTCCCCTGCAGTATGGCTAGTTACTGTGATGGAACATCACTTCTGGGGCTAGGTTATGGGAGAGTATGAAGCCTCTCTCTTGAGTGCATGCTCTCACTCTATGTCTTGCATCATTCACGCTGGAGAAATGAGAGGGCCTTGTGATGGGCAGATGAGGCTTCTTGCCAACAGCTGTGTGAGTTGAGTAGCAGATTCTACTGCCACAGTCAGGCCTTCAGAGGATGGCAGCCTCAGCCAACTGCTTGATGAAATTTCATGAGCTCTCCTAGGTCAGAACCAGCTAGCTAAAATGCTCAAGGATTCTTGGATTGCATTTAAGCCACTCTTTCCAGCTGTATTAACACCAAGGTATTACAGTTATTTTTGAAGTCATCCATTATTTTAACAGTTTAGAGTCTGCCTCAACTGTGAAAGACGGCTTTCTCTTGTGTATAATTTCCATTATGGATGTCTCATAAGTAGACTACAGAAAGTATGAGACAGAAGAGCATTGTGATGTAAGTCACTGGTGCATAGAAGTTAAGGAAAGGTGAAAAGAATAGGAAGCATTAACTAAGAAGAAGGGTGCTGAGCATGAACCCTTACTTCAGAGAAATAATTGCTTTCTGTCTGAACTATGAGCTGTAAACTGTCTCCTTGGTTACAGGGGACTTGGTATTCAATAGTCAAAGGTAAAATGATTTTAAGAGCATTTGTTTCATAGCTGAGTGGGCTATATATCAGCTTTCCTTGGACTAATACATTCCCTTTATATGATTCAAATATTGTCAGGCCTACCGTATGTAGTTTCAATCTCTGATACTCCACAACTACAGAAATTAGAAAACCTGGTGTACTTTATATGCTTTAAAAATGAATGGCTTTAATGAATAATTCATGTTGAATGCTTATATATAAATATTTAATATAAATAAATGTTTGCATTATATCATCTATATTATATCATATAGTTAATATATAACATATACATAATATATTTAATTATAAAATATAAAAGTAATAGGTTCAATTATATTTATTTCTTATATAGCATATATATTTATGATAAATATCGTATAATTATGATATATGTATTTTAATATTAGTACATTAATAATTAATGTAAATATTTCCTTTAACATTGTATCTGTGATGGTTTAGAAATGATGTTTAAAATTTTGTATGAAGTGTACTGGTATGAGAAATACATGAGCTTTATAGCTCGTCTGGATGTTTAACTTAATAGACAAAGGGAGAAATTACAAAAAAATTGAAAAACTAGAAGAGATTGCATGGACTTTCAATTGTGTTGAAGCAGATCTTAATCATTGTACCATGTGACTTATCACCTCTATGCTCATGAACTTGCTCTGACACTTTCACCTGGTGCTGTGATTATTGGTTTCAGGTTTGTATGCCATGGTCTTGTGAGCTGGCAAGAATGAAACATTATTTGTGTTTAAATCACACTATGGTTATGGTGCTTGGCACATAGTAGGAGATCAACAAAATGTTAGCTAATTGAAAAATGTATTTAAAAATAGTACTTAGAAAAGATAATGCTTAATACATTTTATTTCAAATATAGATGAAAGCTGTTAGAGACTACCTATTTTGGTAGAAATTTGTGAGGACAGGGAAGTATTATTTGGTGATATATTTCCAATTATTAAATAAAGAAGGAAGATAATAATTTATTGCATTTTGTAATAATACAAATAATTCTAAAGGTAAAAAGTATTATAAAATACTTAATCATGGAATGTACCATAATAATTTATTCTCCATATTATTTTGTAAATTATTAAATCTTTTACAAAAATTGTCTTCATGAGATTTTTTAAATGAGAGTTCAAAGTACTTACACATTCCTCCAGCTTTTTTTTTTTTTTTTTCAAGATTTCTTTGTCTGCTCTGGGTCTTTTGTGATTTTATATAAGTTTCAAGATAATTTTTTGTAATTCTGTAAAGAATGTCATTGGTATTTTGATAGGGATTGCATTGAATCCGGAGATGGCTTTTGGTAATGTAAAAAATTTAATTATATTAATTCTTCCAGTCCATGAGCAAGTCATATATTTCCAATTTTTTGTGTTCTTGATGATTTCTTTCATTAATGTTTTATATTTTTCATTGTAGAGATCTTTCACTTTTTTTGGTTAAATTTATTCCTAATTTTTAAAAAAAAATTTGATGGCTATTGTGAATGCGATTTCTTTCTTGAATTCTCTTTTGGTCCAGTTCATCATTAGCATATTAAAAAGCTAATTTTTTTTGTATGTTGATTTTGTAACTTGCAACTTCACTGAATTGGTTTATCAGTTCTAGCAACTTTGGTGGAATGTTTACATTTTTCCATGTACAACAATCATTTCATCTGCAAACATGGATATTTTTACTTCCTCCTTTTTCATTTTTAATGTTCTTTATTTCCTTTTCTTAATGGCTTTTGCTAATAATTCCAATACTATATTGAATAAGAGTTATAAAACTAGACATGTTTGTTCCAGATTTGAAGGGAAATGCTTTGTTCACTTTCAAGGATGTTTTTAAAAATTCAAGCCATTTTTACTTTACAAAAGATAAAATGTTTATTCATGTATACAAAATTCTGGCATACCGATTATATGTCTAGCACTATTTTAAGCACAAAATCCTCAGTATTAGTCCCTGTTACAAAAAATTTTCTGTACTCATAGGTTAAATTTTAGTGTCAGGAAACATAAAATGACAGTATACAAACAATTACAAGTTTTGTTTGGGCATGCTATATTTAAGAAGTCTAGTTGATATTTGTGTGGGAAAGTTGAGAAAGAGAGATATATAGGTCTAGAATCTAGGGCAGTGATCAAGACTTAAGATAAAAGTTTTTGCTATGTCAAATAGTAATGGCATATAAAGCTGTATTATTTGGTAAAACTTGCTTATGGAGATTATGTAAATAAAACAGAGAAGAGAGCAGAGGATAGAACTGGGAACACTTCAATATTTAGAGGTCTAGCAGAACAAAATAATTCATGAAAAAGACTGTGAGGATGAATGATACCCAGGAGCCTAAAGGAAAAACATAATCCAATATGAAGGGCATGGCTGCTTAAATTTGGTGCTGTAAGAGGTGGGGTGGGAAGGCCAAGGCTGGCGCCACTGCTCAATAAGCTAATTCTCCGCCTGCGGCGCTGGCACCCCGGGTTCTAGTCCCAGTCAGGGCGCCGGTTCTGTCTGGTTGCTCCTCTTCCAGTCCAGCTCTCTGCTGTGGACTGGGAGTGCAGTGAAGGATGGCCCAAGTGCTTGGGCCCTGCACCCGCATGGGAGACCAGGAGAAGCACCTGGCTCCTGGCTTCGGATCAGCAGGGTGCGCCAGCCACAGTGGCCATTGTGGGGTGAACCAACGGAAAAGGAAGACCTTTTTCTCTCTCTCTCTCTCACTGTCCACTCTGCCTGTCAAAAAAAAAAAAAAAAAAAAAAAAAAAAGAGAGGTGGCGTGGGAAGGGATGGGAGTGGCATTGTGGTATAAAGGGTTATGCCACAGCCTCTAATGCTGGCATCCTATATGGGCGCTGGTTCAAGTCTTGGCTGCTCCACTTCCAATCCAGTTTCCTTCTGAAATGCCCAAGAAAGTAGCAGAAGATTGCCCAAGTCCTTGGGCCCCTGTACCCATGTAGGAGACCAGGAAGAAGCTCCTGGCTTCTGACTTCTGCTTTGCCCAACCCTGGCTGTTACATGCATTTGGGAGATGAATTGGCAGATGGAAGAGAGAGAGAGAGAGAGAAAGATACATACATATATATATATATATATATATATATATATCTTCATCTCTTTCTTTGTAAGTCTGCCTTTCAAATAAAAAAAAAATGAAAAAAAAATAAAAAAAGAGGCAGAAAGGATAAAGACAGAATGAATCATTGGGTTTTACAAAATGATAGCCCTTGTTGACCCAAGTATTCCTACCACTGCTTGTAGTTATAATAGTGAGGCTGATGAGTGATGTTAAATCCTTTCAGTTTCTGTTTGTTTTGGAAGGTCTTTGTTTCACTTTTGTTTATAAATGAGAGCTTTGCAGGGTACAGTGTTCTGGGTTGACAGTTTTTTTTCTTTCTTTTAGGACTTGGAATATATCTCTCTATTCTCTCCTATCCTGTAGGCTTTCTGATTAAAAATCAGTTGTCAGTTTAATTGAATATCCTCTGAAGGTATATGTGGCATTCCTCTCATAAACATTTTAGAATCTTTTCTTTATGTTTTACTGTTGACAGATTGGTTATAATGTGTCATGTTGTAAATCTTTTCTAGCCATGTCTATTAGTTCTCTGTGCTTCCTGTACTTGGATGTCTCTATCTTTTTTTCTCACTTTTTAAAAAATGTAAAAAATATATAAGATTAACTTATTTCATATATTTTATATATTTAGATTTAAGAGGACAATGGGGGCCAATGCCATGGCTCACTTGGTTAATCCTCCACCTGAGGCGCCGGCATCCCATATGGGTGCCGGGTTCTAGATCCAGCTGCCCCTCTTCCAGTCCAGCTCTCTGCTGTTGCCTGGGAAGGCAGTGGAGGATGGCCCAAGTGTTTGGGCCCCTGCACCCGCATGGGAGACCAGGAAGAAGCACCTGGAGCCTGGCTTCGGATCGGCGCAGCGCCGGCTGTAGCAGCCATTTGGGGGGTAAATCAACGGAATGAAGACCTTTCTCTCGGTCTCTTTCTCTGTCTGTATCTCTACCTGTCCAATAAATAAATAGAAAAAAAAAAAAGAGGACAATGATGCTTCCCACCCTGCTCTCCCTTCTGCCCATGCTCACGCCCTCCCTCCTCCTTTTTTCTTTCTTTTTTTAAGATTTATTTATTTATTTGAAAGTCAGAGTTACACAGAGAGAGGAGAGGCAGAGACACAGAGATCTTCCATCCACTGGTTCACTCTCCCACTGGCTGCAATGGATGGAGCTGTGCCGATTCAAAGCCAGGAGCCAGGAGCTTCTTCCAGGTCTCCCACGCAGGTGCAAGGGCCCAAGGATTTGGGCCATCTTCTACTGCTTTCCCAGGTCATAGCAGAGAGCTCGATGGGAGTAGAGCAGCTGGGAATCGAACCAGTACCCATATGAGATACCAACACTGCAGGTGGCAGCCTTACCCACTACACCACTGCACTGGCCCCAGCCCTCCTCCTTCTTGATTTTTAATTTTTTTTCCAAAGAAACCATTTATTTAAGGAATACAAACATCATGCATTTTGTAAATACAACTTTAGGAACATAGTGATTCTTTGCACCATGTCCACCCTACCACCCACACTCCTATCCTTCTTCCACCTTCCTCTTCTATTTGCAGTCTTATTTTTTTACTAAGATCTATTTTCAATTAACAGTATTCACAGTGGATTAACTCTATACTAAATAAAGAGTTCAACAAATTTTATGAAAAAAACAAAAGCTGTTCCTCAACAGTCAAGACAAAGGCTATTCAAAAAAATTGTTCCTCAACAGTTGAGACAAAGGCTGTTCAAAGTCATTGCATCACTAGGTTGATTTCACTTCTTTTTTTAAAGCATTCTTTTGTCTTTTTTGATCAACTTAGTTAAATTTAAAGAACCCAAGAATGATACATCTTTTGCAAAGTAGTTAGACATAACTATAACTTATGAGACACAAGAATATCCTCCACTTAATACACTAAATTTAAGTAAATCTTTGAGAACAAGTTTTACTATTAACTCTCATAATACAACTCTTTTAGGACAGAAGTCTTGCATGAGAAGTTAGTGCACAGTGGCTCCTGCTGTTAATTTAACAATTAACACTCCTATGTATGACATCAGTGATCACCCGAGGCTCTTGACATGAACTTCCAAGGCTATGGAAGCCTTTTGAATCCACAAACTCTGACAGTATTTAGACAAGGCCATAAGAAAGTGGAAATTCTCTCCTCTCCTCAGAGAAAAGTACATCCTTCTTTGATGACCACTTCTTTTCTACTAAGGTTTCACCCATAGAGATCCTTCATATAGAGTTCTTTTTGCCACAGTGTCTTGGCTTTCCAAGCCTGAAACACTATCATGGGCTTTTCAGCCAGATCAGAGTGCCTTAAGAGCTCATTCTGAGGTCAGAGTGCTACTTAAAGCAATTATCATTCTATAAGTCTGCTGTATGGACTGCATCTCATGTTGGAGCATTCTCTCCTTTTTAATGCTATCTATTATTATTACTAAACACTTAATTCTATCCATATCATCACTTCAACACTTAAAATGCTATTTTTACCATCCACCTTAAGGAGATTTGGGGTCCCATTGAAAGTTTTTAAACTGTACCCTTAGAAGTAAGTCCATAGGAATGTGTGTACAGTTTTGCAGTTAGAAACTCCACACATTACATAATTAGAACTTTAGGAGCATAGTAATTCTTCCACCCATGCCCCCATCCCACCCACACTCCCACCCCCTTCCTCTTCCCTGTCTTATTCACACTCTTATTTTTCACTAAGATCTATTTTCAGTTAACTTTATAAACATATCATTAACTCTGTGTTAAGTAAAGAGTTCAACAATTAGAATGAAAAAAAAAAAAACTCTTAACAGTCAAGACAAGGATTGTTCAAAGTCATTGCTTCTCAAAGTATTTATTTCACTTTTACAGATTGCCTTTTAGGTGCTGTATTAGTTATCACTGGCCAGGGAAAACATATCATATTTGTCCCTTTGGGATTCACTTATTTCACTAAGTATGATGTTTTCTACTTTGATCCATTTTATTGCAAATGACCAGATTTTATTTTTTATACCACTGTGTAGTATTCCACGATGTACATATCCAGTCTTCAGTTGATGGGTGTTTGGGTTGATTCCATATCTTAACTGTTGCGAATTGAGCTGCAATAAACATGGGGGTACAGATCTCTCTTTCATAAGCTGAGTTCATTTCCCTTAGGCAAATTCCCAGGAGTGGGATGGCTGGGTCATGTGGTAGGTCTATGTGCAGATTTCTGAGGGAATTCCATACTGTCTTCCCAAGTGGCTTTACCAGTTTACATTCACACAAACAGTGTATTAGGGTACCTTTTTGCCCATTTAATAAGTGCATTGTTTGTTTTGTTTTTATTGAGTTTGATGATCTCTTTATAAATTCTGGTTATTAATCCTTTTCAGTTGTATACTTTGCAAATAACTTCTCTCATTCTGTTGGTTGCCTCTTAACTTTGCTGTGTGTGTGTGTGTGTGTGTGTGTGTGTTTTTTTTTTTTTTTCACAGTACAGAAGCTTCTCAATTAGATGTTACCTCATTTGTCAGTTTTGCCTGTGCCTCCGGAGTCTATCCCAAGAATTCTTTGCCTTTGCCACTGTCTTGCAGCACTTGTTACTCCTGTTGCTACTATTACTTCTACCACTACCATAACCATAGTTATATAAAAAACTAACCCTTACTGAAGAATTAAAATTTTTCTGAAGCTCTCCCATGGGCTTGGCTTGTTGGATAAATTAGCTTGTGAGATAAAGTGAGATTTAATGTAACAAATGTTATATCCTCATTTTATAGATGAGGAAACCAAAATTCCGAGCCCACAAAGTAGCTTGTTTGAGATACATAACTAGTAAGTGGCTGAAAAGTGATTTAACATATATTTGTCTGAATCCTCAGCATGTTTTCTGAATTATTTTAGAAATCATTTATTTGACATCAAAAGCACTTCATAACATACTCCCAAACTTTCTTTCGTGGATTGGATGAAAAAATGGAGATTTGGGGGCCACTTTGTTTAAATATATGACAATAATTGTTTTTTGAGAACATGCTATTGTGTCAAGCACTCCATTTGTATTACCTGGCACAGTCGTCTCAGTCATCCTACAAGTCATTCATCACTTCTACATTTGTGGTACATAAAATATAAGATTAAATAATTTCTCAAACCTTGAATTGGTAAGGGTCTACGAGGACTTAACCCTCAAATCATTTCTCTGTTGTTAACTGGCCTTCTTAAACTTTTTAAATTAAAAAAAATTGAGAGACAGGATTGGGGAGAGAGAGAGATAGAGGTAAGGAGAGGGAGAGAGAGAGAAAGAAATACACTCCTTTGTGTTGTTTCACGTTTCAAATATCTGAAGCAGTTAGAGCTGGCCAAATTGAAGACAGGATCTGAGAATTTAATCCAACAATCCAGGTCTTCCTTGTGTGTGGCAGGAACCCTGCCACCAGAGCCAGTACTGCTGCCTCCCAGGGTGTATTTTAGCAAGAAACTGGAGACAGGAGCCAGATCCAGGCATGAACCCAGGTATGCTGATACAGGTGGAGTCTTAACCTACTCCGCCACAGCGCTGGCCCCGAAATGAAGATATTTTGTTAAAACCCTAGGCCTTGCACAGAGCCTGGCACAGAACAGTCCCTCAATATATATCTTATGAGTTCATTTGTGAATTTTTAGACTATGAACAAGCCTGGAGAAATGGCATTTGGATAATTTAATTCATCTTAACAAAGACCCTGTAATACAGTAAGAAAATCTAGATAATGAGAGCAGAATAAGTACAGTTTTGAGATAGGACAACAATTTTAGGACACAAAGACCATTATAATGTGAAATTCCCTCTGCTTCATTAAAAGCTTGTCATGGAGCCGATAGTGATATTATCCTTGGCAGCTTTTGCTTGTTGGGCTGTCAAAGTACACATCTTATGCCATTCTGCTGGAGTTTGGCAAACCACAGGTATGTTTCCATGGACACCTATAAATTTCAGGAGATAGAAAATAAACTATTCCAAAGCATAAGACAAGGATATGATACAGCAGTATTAATAAAAATAGAACAAGTTAAAGTAAATAATTGATGTCAGAGTTAAGAAAAATTCCTCACATGTCTTGAATCAGAAGAGGAATTCAGACATTGAGCTGATTGAAATACATTTGACTTGTCCTGTCATTTATTTATATCACTTCAAACACTTTTTGGAAAGTGGTAATATTTTAAAATCAATAAATTAATATGTAGACACTTATTAAAAAGTATTTATTAAAATATATTTAATAATTTAATTTATTCATATATTTATTCAAAATTATAGGTGAGATTTATATCAACTAGTGGTTAGTTCAGTTGATTGCAAAGATGAATAGTTTCTCTTTGTTACAGGAAATAACCCAGGTAAGGGAAAAAGTGTAATTGATTTCATTATCCAATTTTATACTAAGACATTAACACTACATTAAGCCAACCAGAAGACTACTTTCTAATGTACTTAGAAAAACTATTTCAAATAAATACATAAATGTGCAAATATGTAAATATATGTAAATGAATGGTTGTAGTGAATTAGTATATAACATTACTGAGTAGATTGCTTGGTGTTTCATTAAATCAAAAGACTAAAGACCTAGGTTAGCAAGAAAACACTCTTTTGCTCTATTTCGGTTTGCTTAGGTTGTTAATTTGGTCCAAGATTATCAACTTCTCATTAATCATAATAATTAGGGGTAGATTTACTGAGCATTAGTGTAATTTTCAATCATGCTAATAGTTGTGCAATCCTCCATTCATTAATATAAATGAGGTAAATTAGAACCATGACATTATAAAGAAGAGGCAGAAGCTGCAAGAACTTTCATGGATACTCCCTAAACCCCATTAATTTAATTGTAATATGTTGTTCCTCGATACTTATTTTCTCTCTCTTTATTTTCCATTGCTAATGGTTCTTCAGATTGCTTAATGAGCTTACTAACCTCTTAATTTAAGTGACTGCTGTGGTGTGATCTAAATCATATATACTTATCTTGTCTCATTACCTTTAACCCTTTCTCATAGCTCTCATCAACAAGCATTTATGGAGTAGCCCCTCATGTTATTTGGAATTAGAAATATCAGTTCAGGGGACCGGTACTGTGGCATTGTGGGTAAAGCCACCACTTGTGGTGCCAGCATCCTATATGGGTGCTGGTTCGTGTCTAGGCTGCTCTACTTCCGATCCAGCTCCCTGCTAATGCTCCTGGGAAAGCAGTGGAAGATGGCTCAAGCATTTGGGCCACTGCACCCACTTGGAGGACACCAAAAAAGTTCCTGGATCCTGGCTTTCACATTGTCGCAGCTCGGTCTGTTGCAACCATTAAGGAAGTGAACCAGCAGATAAAAGATCTCACTCACTCTTTCTTTCTCCCTCTCTTTATAACTCTGTCTTTCAAATAGATAAATAAATCTTTAAAAAATCAGAATAATATAAAAGAAATAAAAGGCATCTCCTATCTTCCAGGAGTAGATGATAGTCCAGAAGACACTGTGGATTGTGTTGATATTGTTAAAATTATTAATTTCAAAGAAAAGTTTGCTCTCTTCAGAGTGTCCTTAACTATGTTATTTATATTTTAAGAATGCCAATATGAATTTCCTTCTTCATATTTTACATTTGTGTAGGGTTCCTAGAAAGTCCTAACTAAGCAATATCACCTAAATTTGTTTTATTTTTATGGTCTTAATCTCATGTTTATTTGTTTATTTCAGCAATTAACAAACTGTAGAATTGATATTTATTTTTGTGATTGTTTATTTACATTCTCTTCTAGATTGTAAGCAAAATGAATGCAGGAACCATGACTATCTCCCCAGGTTCTAATATATTTTTGGAGCATTGCAATGCCCATAATTTTTGTGGGGAGCAGCCCGGACTGGACTGAGTTACTGGAATTAAGACTTATTCTATGCATCTGCTCTCCCACAATATGGCGCTGGGAGAGAAGTAAACAGCTTCCGCACAGCTGCCTCCAGTTCAACCAATAAACTGTAGGACTTGCTACTGATTGGAGGAGAGCAGCGTACTCGGCGTGTGGGCAGCCGAGTTAGGATTGGCGGAGGAGGACTATAAAGGAGGAGAGAGACGGCATGCACCAGGAACATCTAAGGGGAACATCTAGCTGAAGGAACACCTGTGCAGCCCCCGAGAGAGCCAGCCGGCGGTGTGCCGCTCCCCTGCGGAAGTGGGGAATGTGGCCAGGGGGAACTGCCCTTCCACGGAGGTGGAAGGGATAGTAGCCAACCCGGGAAGAACCAGCAGCAAACCCGGGGAGGGCCGAGCAGACAGAAGAACAGCGCAGGGTCCTGTGTCGTTCCTCCACGAAGAGGGGGAGCGACATAATGGTGCCGTGACTCGGATATGAAGCCTAGGCAGGGTTTAGTGTCGTTCCTCCATGAAGAGGGGGAGCGACAATTATACTTTTCCAAAAATTAGGTCAAAGACAAACTTGATTGATCTCAGAATCTAGAATTTTATTACACTGTACTTTTGCATAAGAAAAACCTCGGAATGGTCTTTCAAAGGTTTATTCAGTTTGATTGAGAAATGAACTGATTCTCATTAGGAGAATTTATTTTTTAAATCTGTTTAGCATGGAAAGAATTCATCAATTGAAAAGAAAAAAGTCTCTGTCTGGACTGGGAAACTTTTTGACCCCAACTTTACTAGAATTTATGGATTTGCAGTGACTTATCTTCTCATTCATTTTTATGAGAGGCAGAAGTTTACTTTTGGCTTCTTAATTTTTTTCATATTTTTCAAGATTTAATTATTTATTTGAAAGAGAGAGACAGAGACAGCGCTCTCCTATCTACTGGTTCCCTCCACAAACAGTCACAATGGCTAGGGCTAGGCCAGAAGCCAGGAATTCCATCCTGGTCTCCCACATGAGTGGCAGGAGCCCAAGCACTTGGACCATTTTTTACTGCTTTTCAGAGTGCATTAGTGGGGAGCTTGATTGGAAGTAGAGCAACTAAGACTTGGACTGGTGCTCATATGGGATATTGGCATAGCAGATGGAGCCTTAACCCACTATACCACAATGCCAGAACCTCTTAAGTTTTATTTTGATTGTCCTGAGAATAAAATTGACCAAGAAAAATCAATAGGAGTAAGCATATAAATTTATAAAATAATTTTTATGTGACATGTGGAGCCATGATAAGAAAATGGAGACCTCCCAAAAAATGCAGTTTGAGCTGAGCACTTATGTACAGAGACAAAGAATTTAAAATTATGAAAAGTATTACCACAGTCTAGCTTGGGTTAGGATATTTAACTGGGTGGAGAAGTGGCCAGGAAGATAAGGTTAGTGTAAGGAAGAATCTATAGATTTTCCTCAACCTCAACTTCCCTTCCTAAACATTAAGAAAGACATTTTCTTTCAGGTATTGAGAGAACAACTTTTTCCCACGGGTTTTAATCTCATATTTTAAATAAATAGCAGGAAGGGTAGAGTGATCTTCTAATATCTTCTATTTTTCAAGGGCTTTTAACTCAAAACAGTCAATATGCCAGAGTGCCATATTTTTTTTTAACTTTTATTTAATGAATCTAAATTTCCAAAGTACAGAATATGGATTACAATGGCTTCCCCCCCATAACGTTCCTCCCACCCGCAACCCTCCCCTTTCCCACTCCCTCTCCCCTTCCATTCACATCAAGATTCATTTTCGATTCTCTTTATATACAGAAGATCAGTTTAGCATACATTAAGTAAAGATTTCAACAGTTTGCTCCCACACAGAACATAAAGTGAAAAATACTGTTTGAGTACTAGTTATAGCTTTAAATCTCAATGTACAGCACACTAAGGACAGAGACCCTACATGAGGAGTAAGTGCACAGCGACTCCTGTTGTTGACTTAACAAATTGACACTGTTGTTTATGGCATCAGTAATCACCCTAAGCTCTTGACATGAGCTGCCAAGGCATTGGAAGCCCCCTGAGTTCACTGACTCTGATCATATTTAGACAAGGCCATGGTCAAAGTGGAAGTTCTCTCCTCCCTTCAGAGAAAGGTACCTCCTTCTTTGATGACCCATTCTTTCCACTGGGATCTCACTCGTGGAGATCTTTCATTTAGGTTTTTTTTTTTTCCCCCAGAGTGTCTTGGCTTTCCATGCCTGAAATACTCTCATGGGCTTTTAAGCCGGATCCGCATGCCTTAAGGGCTGATTCTGAGGCCAGAGTACTGTTTAGGACATTTGCCATTCTATGGGTCTGCTGTGTATCTCACTTCCCATGTTGGATCATTCTCTCCCTTTTTTATTCTATCAGCTAGTATTTGCAGACACTATTCTTGTTTCTGTGATCCTTTTGGTTCTTAGTCCTATCATTACGATCAATTGTGAACAGAAATTGATCACTGGGACTAGTGAGATGGCATTGATACATGCCACCTCAATGGGATTGAATTCGAATCCCCTGGTATGTTTCTAACTCTACCGTTTGAGGTAAGTCAGCTTGAGCATGTCCCGAATTGCACATCTCTTCCCTCTCTTATTCCCACTCTTATATTTAACAGCGATCACTTTTCAGTTAATTTTCAGTTCTTAAGAAGAATTGTGTATTGATTACAGTATTCAACAAAAGTATTAAGTAGAACAAACAAAAAAAAATACTAAGAGGGATAACATATTAAGCTGCTCATCAACAGTCAGGGTGAGGGCTGATCAAGTCACCATTTCTCATAGTGTTCATTTCACTTTAACAGGTTTCCTTTTTGGTGCTCAGTTAGTTGTCACCTATCAAGGAGAACAAGTGGCATTTGTCCCTTTGGGATTGGCTTATTTCACTCAACATAATGTTTTCCAAATTCCTAACAGGGATCACTTTTCAGTTAAAATTTAAACACCTAAGAATAATTGTGTGTTAATTACAGAGTTCAACCAATGGTACTAGAACAAAAAAAAATACTAAAATGGATAAAGTATTACATTGTACATCAACCATCAGGACAAGAGCTGATCAAGTCACTGTTTCTCATAGTGTCCATTTCACTTCAACAAGTGTCCGCTTTGGTGCTCAGTTAGTTGTCGCCGATCAGGGAGAACATATGATATTTGTCCCTTTGGGACTGGCTTAATTCACTCAGCATGATGTTTTCCAAATTCCTCCATCTTGTTGCAAATGACCGGGTTTCATTGTTTTTGACTGCTGTATAGTATTCGATAGAGTACATGTCCCATAATTTCTTTATCCAGTCTACTGTTGATGGTCATTTGGGTTGGTTCCAGGTCTTAGCTATTGTGAACTGAGCTGCAATAAACATTAAAACATTAATGTGCAGACAGCTTTTTTGTTTGCCAATTTCATTTCCTTTGGGTAAATTCCAAGGAGTGGGATGGCTGCGTTGAATGGTAGGGTTATATTCAGGTTTCTGAGGAATCTCCAGACTGACTTCCATAGTGGCTTGACCAGATTGCATTCCCACCAACAGTGGATTAGTGTCCCTTTTTCCCCACATCCTCTCCAGCATCTATTGTTGGTAGATTTCTGAATGTGAGCCATTCTGACTGGGGTGAGGTGGAACCTCATTGTGGTTTTGATTTGCATTTCCCTGATGGCTAGTGATCTTGAACATTTTTTCATGTGTCTGTTGGCCATTTGGATTTCCTCTTTTGAAAAATGTCTGTTGAGGTCCTTGGCCCATCTCTTAAGTGGGTTGTTTGTTTTGATCTTGTGGAGTTTCTTGATTTCTTTGTAGATTCTGGTTATCAACCCTTTATCAGTTGCATAGTTTGCAAATATATTTTCCCATTCTTTCAGTTGCCTCTTCACTTTCCTGACTGTTTCTTTTGCAGTACAGAAACTTCTTAATTTGATGCAATCCCAAATGTTAATTTTGGCTTTAACTGCCTGTGCTTCTGGGGTGTTTTCCAAGAAGTCATTGCCGGTACCTATATCTTGCAGGGTTTTTCCAATGCTCTCTAATAATTTGATGGTGTCAGGTCGTAGATTTAAGTCTTTAATCCATGTTGAGTGAATTTTTGTGTAAGGTGAAAGTTAGGGGTCTTGCTTCATGATTCTGCATGTGGAAATCCAATTTTCCCAGCACCATTTATTGAATAGACTGTCCTTACTCCAGGGATTGGTTTTGGATCCTTGATCAAATATGAGTTGGCTGTAGATGTTTGAATTGATTTCTGGTGTTTCAATTCTGTTCCATCGGTCTATCCATCTGTTTCTGTACCAGTACCATGCTGTTTTGATTACAACTGCCCTGTAGTATGTCCTGAAATCTGGTATTGTGATGCCTCCAGCTTTGTTTTTGTTGTACAAGATTGCTTTAGCTATTCGAGGTCTCCTGTGTCTCCATATAAATTTCAGCACCATTTTTTCCAGATCTGAGAAGAAGGTCTTCGGTATATTTTGAAGTAGTATGTTCTTGGCTCCTGTACACTCATTGAGAAACCTTTTGTGCTAGGCACTGATAATGACTCTGGAGATCCCCACCCCCCATTTTAAGATTTTATATATTTATTTGAGAGAGAGAGTTACAGAGATAGAGATAGATTTTCACTCTGCTGGTGCACTCCTCAAATGGCCTCAATGACTGCAGCTGGGCTGAAGTCAGGAACCAGGAGCTTCTTCTGGGTCTCCCATGAAGGTGTAGGGACCCAAGCACTTTGGGCCATCCTCTACTGCTTTCCCATACCATAAGCAGAGGGCTGGATTACAAGAAGAGCAGCTGAGACAGGAACTGGCTTAGCCTACTATACCACAGTGCCACTTTCTGGAGATCCCCCTCTAAAAAGAACTCATCTTTTCAGAAAAACAGTAATAAGACATGCTCACACAACTAGTGAATGTTAGAACTGGAATTTGAACTTATCCCAGTGGATGAAAATTTTCTTTTCCCACTGAAACACAATCATTTCAAAGGAGTCTGGCTTTCCTTAAAACCAATAATGGGAATACTAAGGCTCTAGTAAAGAATTAATTATGGGGAATAATAACAATTAGCCTTTTTTTGTTTGTTTATTGTGGCTATGAAATGGGATGAATTATGGATAGCAGGGATATATAGAGAATGGAACAAACAAAAGAAGGAGAGACAGAGATGTGGGAGAAAGAATAATAAGAGATCAATGAAGAAGTCATTGCTCATACAGGCAAAAGATAATGCAGTAGCAGTATGAGGATAGATTCCAGAGATGCTGAAAAGAGAAACACAATGGATTTCAATGATGGGCTAATGCGGGTGTGGGGAGAGATGGAGGTGAAGGCAGGTATAAACTTGTTGGATTTCTTTTTTTTTCTTTTTTTTAAACTTTTATTTAATGAATATAGATTTCCAAAGTATAGAATATGGATTACAATGGCTTCCCCCCCATAACGTCCCTCCAATCTGCAACCCTCCCCTTATCCACTCCCTCTCCCCTTCCATTCTTTTTCTTCTTTTTTTTTTAACGGTGTGAGGACACATTGAAAGGAGCCCTGAGTATGATGTGTGATAGGCATATTTCTGCAGTTAACTCTAGGTATTACTGATGGCTAGCCCATCATTACTGCTGCTGCTTTGTTTGCTGATCCTCTGCTTTTAAATGTTAATTCCCAGAATGCATGGAGTTAAGTTGCACTTTGTATATTTTCTCTGCCATCCTCAAACCAGCTTATGAGTGTTCATCTTTAACTTATACTGAGGAAACTGAGGCACAATGAGCTTTGTAAATTTTGCTAAATGGAAGAAGTTAATGAATGTCAGAGTGGAGATTTAGTATGACTTTGATGTCTGTACGTTTTCCAGTGCCTTCTATATATTCCGTTTCAAACTATTTGAATTTGAAGGACCTGTGGGACATCTAGACTTCCTAATTTGTAAAGTGTGAATAATAATAGCTGCCTGAATGCATATGAAAGTGTAAGACTGAGGTATGCTTTCAAGTATGGAATGTTGTCATTAAATAGTCTCTAATTTTCCATGTCATTAAATATTAATTTTAGAAAGGAATTTCATTATAACTATGACTTATCAAGTATTTGGCAAAACTAATAAAACCCAGGCTAAAATGTTCTTGGAAATGCTATGTCTTGTAGTTAATACTTCCAATAGAGAGAAAATTATTATTGTAAACTTTAAAAAATGAAGCTGAAAATAACTGTAGAGTTTACTTAGTAACGAAAGTTATGTGAAGAAACAGAGATCCAGATAAAAGTTGTAAGTGATAGCCTTTAAATTGTGTCCTTAGAGATCTGTTATATTTGAGCTATATAAACATGTTAAAGTTGAGGAGTATCAGCATCTGTATCTTTACCAGAAACTCCTTCGTTGTCCACAGTCCCCACCTCACCTTATTTTCTTACTCAGAAATTTTCACTCATCAATCTGCTAGCCTCATAGGTCTTATGTTTGTGATGCCTAATCTAGAGACTTTTCAGCACCGTAAATTAATTAATTCTACAGGGGGAAATAGAATCTGAGCTTCAAGAATTTTTGTCTTTCAGTCTATTAATCTTATCATTACTTTTCTCATATGATGAACAATGTGTTAGTTCTAGGGCTGCCATAACAGAACACCACTAGTGTAAAAGAAGACTGCTGGTGTAAGCAGCAGAAATGTGTCTTACTGTTCTGAAAGCTGGAAGTCCAAAATCAAAGTATTGGCAGGTTTCATTTCATCTTTGATCTCTCTCCTTGGCTTGTAGATGACCTCTCTGTGTTTTTCCTGGGCCTTTTCTGTATATACACCCATATACCCTTGATTTCTTTCCCTCTTCCTTTTTTTTTTTTTTTTTTTTTTTGACAGGAAGAGTGGATAGTGAGAGAGAGAGAGAGAGACAGAGAGAAAGGTCTTCCTTTGCCGTTGGTTCACCCCACAATGGCCACTGCGGCCAGTGCGCTGCAGCCAGCGCACTGCGCTGATCCGAAGGCAGGAGCCAGGTGCTGCTCCTGGTCTCCCATGAAGGTGCAGGGCCCAAGGACTTGGGCCATCCTCCACTGCACTCCCTGGCCACAGCAGAGAGCTGGCCTGGAAGAGGGGCAACCGGGACAGAATCCGGCACCCCAACCTGGACTAGAACCCGGTGTGCCGGCGCCGCAGGCAGAGAATTAGCCTATTGAACCAAGGTGCCGGCCTCTTTTCCTCTTCTTATAAGGACATGTTGGTGTCTTTTCCTATCCTAGACATAACCATTTGGATTAGGGTCCACCTGTGTAGTCTCATTTAGCCTTATTTGCATGCTTGTTTTTTTTGATTTTGTTGTTGTTGTTGTTTTATTGTTATCTATTTTATTTGAGAGTTAGAGTTACAGACAGATGAGAGATATATAGAGAGAAGTCTTCCATTTGCTGGTTCACTCTCCAAATGGTTACAAGAGCCATAACTGGGCCCATCTGAAGCCAGGAGCCAGAAGCTTCTTCTGGGTTTCTCACATGGGTTCCGGTACCCAAGCACTTGGGCCACTGCTTTCCCAGGCCATAAGCAGAAAGCCGGATTCAAAGAGGAGTAGCCAGGACAATAACTGGCACCCATAGGAGATACTGGTGACACAGGCAGAAATTTACCCTACATACCCATAGTACTTGCCCCCACTTGCTTGTTTTAAAATCCTATTTCCAATTATCTTCATATTTTAAGGCATGAGATTAGGACTTGAATTTCAATGGAGACACAATGGAGTCCATAAAGGAGATTTTTGCTGAGTGAATAAGAGTGCTGTTTGAACTGGTTAGGACTGTCTCTTACTTCAGAAATCCATGGCATTGTTTTTTTTCCAAAAAAACTTTTTATTTAATGAATACAAATTTCATAAGTAAAACCTTAGGAATATAATTATTCTTCCCATCATGCCTGACCTCTCACCCTCACTCCCACCCTCCCCCTCCACACTCTCCTCTTCCCAGTCCCATTTTCCATTAAGATTTATTTTCAATTAATTGTGTGCACAGATGACCAACTCTATACTAAGTAAAGATTTCAACAGTTTTCACACACACACACACACACACACACACACACACACAACTGTTTGAGAACAAGTTTTACAGCTCACTCTCATAATGCAATTCATTAAGGACAGAGGTCCTGCATGGGAAGTTAGTGCACAGTGGCTCCTGTTGTTAATTTAACAATTAACACTCTTATGTATGATGTCAGTGACCACCCAAAGCTCTTGACATGAGCTGCCTATGCTATGAATCCACAAACTTCGTCAGTATTTAGACAAGGTCATAAGCAAAGTGGAAGCTCTGTCCTCCCTTCAGAGAAAAGTAAATCTTTTTTGATGGCTACTTCTTTCCAGTGGGGTCTCACTCACAGAGTTCCTTCATGTAGGATATTTTTTGCCACAGGGTCTTGGCTTTCCATGCCTGAAATGCTCTCATGGGCTTTTCATCCAGACCAAGATGCCTTAAGGGCTGATTCTGTGGTCAGAATGCTACTTACAGTGATTGTCATTCTATGAGTCTGCTGTGTGGCCTGTTTCCCATGTTGGAGCATGCTCGCCTTTTTAATTCTATGTATTATTTTTACCAGAAACTTGATCTTATTTATATGCATTGCATTGTTTTTAACTACTATAATAGCATTGCTCTGTAGCTCAGTAATTTATTAACTTGTGTTATCTTCATTTAAGTTATAAATATCTTTAGGGCAAAAAATATATGTCTGTGTTCTTTACAAAATAAATTTCAGGAAGCAATTATTTGATAAGATAAAAAGAACACTTTCAATTTCAATTCGAAATTCATTGTTCCATTTTACCCATACTTCAGCAAGAAAGAAGAATGTCTTAAAATTTGTTTTTATTTTAGAAGAATTATTGTTAAATTAGTTAAAGCATTGAGGTAGAGACCATTGGTTTAGTCAGTCTTTCTAAATTGAGATTAATATCTGATTCCAATGAATTTTATGTGTTTATATTAAGTTTATTTTTATATGGTTATAGCTTTAATTAATAGTTTTACTAATATATCTAAACTTTTAAGCTTGAATTCACTTAATTACATTTGTAGGAAAAAATGCTATTAAGTTAACACATCTCTTTTGCCTAGTTAGAAAACATATTTCAGGTTTAGCTTTGCATTCCAGGAACCAAAATAGGAATCCTATAACCTGCATCTAAGTAAATTGGATCACTCAATAGATTTCCCTATAGTGACACATTAAAACAAGTATAAAAATTTTTATTAAAGTACATTTAATTTGCCACTGAATTAATTTTACCTGAGAGCTTTTCATAGATTTTCTCAAACTGAGTCAAAAGAAGAAAATGTGATCTGTGGAAATCAGGATGATTTTTTTTCTATTGTCTATTTGCTAAAACTCTGCTTTAGGAGCCTTGCAATGACTATTAAATGGCATGTCAACCAATGTCATACATTTCCCTTACCAGTATTTTGCATTTTTCTTTATAGAATAATTTCAACATAGCTGAAGACAATAGTTTTTTGCTGTCCAGTTAAACATGTAGCATTTGAAAGATGGCAGTGTTCTATAAGGCAAACTCTGTGGCCTTTAGAGTGAGAATTACATTATTATTTTTTTTTCACTTGTTAATTTAGCCATTTGTTCCACAAAACTTTATCATAGGCCTTCTGGGTACAAACAGCACCTTTTAGTGTGTGACTTGAATAAGTTTTCCTACGCTTAATGGGCTTTGATTTTATTATCTATTAAGTAGAGATATTAATAGTCTTCATGGCTAATGAATGAGATAGTGTTGTGAAAGCTATTAGAAGAGATGTGGGCACATAGTAGGGTTCCAGCCTATTGTTACTTTTCCTTTGTTCCAGTCTGTCTCCCAGAATCTACATTCCTACTTGATAATTATCTGGAACTTAAATTATAGCAACAGAATTTTAGAAATTTAATATTGAAGATATTTAAGCAATATTTTATTTCCTCTTCTTAAAAACCTTGAATATGAGCTAATCTATTCAAAATATATAATTGTTTAATTGTAGAAATTAAAAAGATAATTACCCACTTATTTTCCTTGATAATTTCAGGAATTGATTGGGTGGGTGGGAAGGAGAAAGAAAGAATGACCAAAACTTCAGGTATATTGGTATTGGTTCTTTATGACTTTTGTGAAATGTACAAATGCAAATTGTTTGGATTTCAGGGATCTTCCTTGTTTTACTTCTTCTCTCTTATTAAAAGGCATTTCAATTTTCAAAATAGATTTCATTTTAAGATTTCTTGCTAATTTTGGTAAATATAAAAGCTTTCATTTAGTCAAGAGGTGATTTATGTCAAGGACAAGGGCATTATACAACAGGATATTGTAAGGTTTCAACATTCTACTCAGAATGGTGTACAGTTTAAACCTTATGAATTAGTTCTGAAATTTTTAACAATTTCAGACTGGTTAACTGTGGGCTAATGAAATCTTGGAAAATGGGGGACTACTGTATATGTGACTATAACTACTACTTCATAAACTATGCAATTAAAATATATTAAGCCTAATTTAGATATAGTGATTTGCTGATAGCATTTCTTACTTGTGAAGTTTTATATTCCCATTTCTTCTCTCTCTCTCTCCACATTGCTTTAATCTAATCTTCTCTGCATTTTCTAAAGTGTTGCTTTGCCCGATGGCTGTAATAGAAAAGCAGCCGTGATTTAAGATGTCAACTTCTCCATTAACAACTGACTCAGTAACAACTCTGAATCATGTTTTAAACAAGTGTGCTATGACTATAATCACATTATTATTGAGTGTGAATGGATAAGTGTATTTTGAAGAATGTTAAAATTTACAAGACTTCGAGTTTAAACATGACATTTTCATGTTCTCCTTTTATCTCCAGTTTGAAAATATGTTATTATGAAGGATGAAAAAATTTTAAAAGAAATAGCTTTCCCATTTCTCTTCTTTTTCCTTTTTCCTTTTTCTTTTTCTTTTCCTCCTGCTCCTCTGTCTTCCCTTTTTGTTCCCTTTCTCTGAAGCAATGTGGATTGGAGGAAATACTGATTAGTAGGGTTGTAGTGAACAGATTGAGAGTGTATTTCTTCAACTTATGCTCATTACTTCTCTTTTTCCGTCCTTTTTCTTCTGTATAACAAGTTGTGATGTGGATGGACTGGAGATTTGATGAACAGAAAATGAAATGATAAGAAAAAGAAAAAGGAGGCTAGGGTAGCCTCTCTTGGACTGGTGGGACTGACCTCTAGGTGGACAGGCTGCTGACGCATGGGACTAGAAAGCCAGGTCCTCACTTGTGGCCATACTGAATTTAAGAATTAGCTGTCGGGCCGGCGCCGTGGCTCAATAGGCTAATCCTCCACCTTGCGGCGCCGGCACACCGGGTTCTAGTCCCGGTCGGGGCGCCGGATTCTGTCCCGGTTGCCCCTCTTCCAGGCCAGCTCTCTGCTATGGCCAGGGAGTGCAGTGGAGGATGGCCCAGGTGCTTGGGCCCTGCACCCCATGGGAGACCAGGAAAAGCACCTGGATCCTGGCTCCTGCCATCGGATCAGCGCAGTGCGCCAGCTGCAGCGCGCCGGCCGCGGCGGCCATTGGAGGGTGAACCAATGGCAAAAGGAAGACCTTTCTCTCTCTGTCTCTCTCTCTCACTGTCCACTCTGCCTGTCAAAAAATAAAAAAAATAAAAAAAAAAAGAATTAGCTGTCATTATGCTACAGCCTGAATGTGTTTATCGATAGGTGTTGTTTATAGCTAAACACATTTTTATCCTATCAAATTGTCTTTAGAAAAATATGTCTCTGTAGAGCATTGCTAAAAATAGGAGAATACTTGTTGTCCTTACCAAGGAGGAATATATGAACCCATTATTGGTGCTATCATCAAGATAATCAGTGAATCACTTAACCTCAAGATATGAAGATAGGGCTGGTGCTGTGACATAGTTGGTTAAGCCTCTGCCTACAATGTTGGAATTCCATATGGATGCTGGTTCCTGTCCTGGCTGCTCTTCTTCCAATCCAGCTCTCTGCTTATGGCCTGGGAAAGCATTGGAAGACGACCCAAGTGCTTGGGCTGCTTGTACCCATGTGGCAGATTCTAAAGAAGCTCCTGGCTCCTGGCTCCTGGCTCCTGGCTCCTGACTTCAGATTGGCTCAGCTCTGGCCATTGTGACCACTTGGGGAGTGAACCAGTGGATGGAAGGACCTTTCTCTCTGTCTCTTCTCCTCTTTGTAACTTTACCTCTTAAATAAAAAAAGTAGGCAGAATGGAATCTTATTCAGTATAAATTTTGACTTCATAAAACAAGTTATAGTATGTATTACCCGAGAAATTTCATACGGCAAAGAAGTAGAATAAAAATAAACCATACATAGTTGTAAAAGAAATAGAGTTAAAAAATTTCCTCTAATAATAGATGTAAAATATACTTGTTAAAGAAGTTTTGAAATGGTAAACATTTGGTGGAGCAGTTAAGGTGCTGCTCGGGATGCCTACATTCCATATCCCATGCCTGAGTTCACATCCCAGCTTCACTTGCAATTCCTGTTAAATACTATTGTGCACACTCAGAGACAACAGAAGGTGACTAAATTACTTGAGTTCCTGCTACTCATTAGGGAGAGCTGGTTTGAGTTGCTGTCTCTTGTCTTTGGCCTGGCCCAGCCCTGGCTCTTTCAAGCCATAGATATAAGACATCTCTCTCTCCTCTCTCTATCTCCTCCTCCCTCCCCTCTCCTTCTCTCTCTCCCTCTCTCTCTCTCCCCTCTCCCTCTTTCTCTCTCTCTCTGCTTGTGTGTGTGTGTGTGTGTGTTGAATAACACATGAACAAAATTTTTAAAAATGAAAATGTTAACATGAGGAATAAAATCATCCATAATGACATCATGTACTTTTATCCAATATCAACATTTATGTATTTCCATGTCTATGAATATTTATATAGTTTACATATACATTATTTTTCAAAGATTTATTTTTATTTAATGAAAAGCAGAATTACAGAGAGATAAGGAGAGAGAAAAAGGGAGGGAAAGAGAGAGATCTTGCATCCTCTGGATCACTCCCCAAATGGCTGTAATGCCTGGAGCTGGGCAAGTCTGAAACCAGGAGCCAGAAGCTTCCTCCAGATCTCCCACAAGGGTGGCAGGGGCCCAGGGACTTGGGCCATCTTCTGCTGCTTTCCCGGGCACATTAGCAGGGAGCTGAATCAGAAATGGTGCAGCCAGGACTAGAACCAGCACCTAAAATGGGATGCCGGCACTGCAGGCAATGGCTTAACCTTCTACGCCATAGCACCAGCCCCAACATGTACATTCTTAATCTTAATTTTTCCTGGTAAAAATGTCCAACTTTCTCTTTATGTATAGCCACTTTTTTATTCACATACATTCTTTTCACATTATTCGCACATTATTTGCACTGTAGTTGTGTCTGCAAACTTGTGTGAGAATAATTTATCTGAAGGAGGAGTTGTTAGTAAGTAGATGTAAGAAAAGTACAAGGTAATAAGAGTGTGAATAGAGTTTGGATCCCAGGTGAATCTCTACTATATCTATGACCTTTTCAAGTTTCTTAATTTTTGAGAGAGAGAGAGAGAGAGAGAGAGAGAGAAAGAGAAAGGGAGAATCTGTCATTGACCGGGCTGAAGGCAGGAGGCCAGGAACCCATGTGGGTGGCAGGAACTGAAGTACTTGGACTATCATTGCTGCCTTAAAGGTGGATTAGGAAGAAGCTGAATCAGGAGCATGGAGTAGCCTGGACACAAACTGATATTCTGATATGGGGGTGAACAACCCAAGTAGCATCTTAACCCACTGCACCACAATGCCTGTCCCTACTTAATCAAATTTTTTCATTTGTTAATTTGTATAGTTTTAATGAATAAATGAAATGATAAATTAAAGGAAAATAGCTCAATGCCTGGTATATTTTATATAATCACTTAATGCTATTTATTTTTATTGGTAACAGTGACAGATATTATAGTCATTTCATATAGTCTAATAGGAGAAACAAAATGAAAAAAATTGCATTAAAGACTACTTTAATGGAGGTTATTTAATAGAAATTTTCCTTATTAAAATATCTATGTACCTGTCAAAAGAGAAGTCAGGACCAAACAGTTAATAACCTTATTAAAATATGAAGTCTACTTGTTTCCAAAATTTAAGATTTGGTTTTAGGCAATCTATTCTTCAATGGGAGAAATGTTAATTATTAATGTATAGCTGTGATGAGTGAGTATCCAATTTTAGCCATCCCTATGTCTTTTTCTTTCTAACTCTTAAATGTCTTTGGTGAGCTTCCCCATCTTTATTTATAGAAGACAAAGTAGGACAGTAAGAGCATATTGACAAGATTGCTGGCCTCATATTCCAGTGGTATGACCTTGGAATACTTACTCAACCTCTTAACCTAAGCCAAAAGTTATCTACAGAATGAAAATGGCAATGCCCTAAATGTTCATTAGAAAAAGAAAATGAAATTATGTAATAAAAATATTCCCAAAATATCTTTTAATTATGACCTTAACTAACTACAAACTTTCTGGGCATCTCAGACATGGTTGCTTCTCTAAATCACTGTCCAACTGACAATGGCTTTTCATTTACAGATAAACAAGTAGGTGGATAGATAGATATCTTTAGATATCTGGTGGGTTTTTGGTACAAAAATCTGAGGTCTGAGGTCACAGAATAAGAATTTAATTTTTATCAACACAGGAGGTTTTATGGGAGCATTGTAAAGAAACTGTGGCAGAGTGCAAAGTACCTTTCCAAAGTAACCACTAGTGCAGTGCGTTTTATTTCAACTCCAATCAGTAAAGTAAAGGCCTGTCTCTGCACCAACTTTCTCTACCTCCCCACCCTCACTTTGTACCTGGGTAGAATGCCAGGGGATCTGAGGACTTTAGGCGATAAATATTTGCACAGGAAAATCCTGTTAAACTCAGAAGATAGTTACCACACATAGAAGGGAAAACACCCAGAAGATTTAACCCCTAAAAAAACATGAGCATGAGCATGAGCACTGCCTACTCAGAGTGTGTGCCAACTATAAACATCCAGCAAAGCACCACGGAGGCCCGGGACTAAAGGTCAACCCTGCCTACCGTCACTCAGTTTTCTCATGGAAGATTAAAATTGTTTTATTGTATGCAACCAAAATGTTAGATATCTGTGAAATATGAGATACCGAGTAAGTTTATTTAGCAGTTATATTACCTTAGTGTGTGCCAAATCCTGTTCTAAGTGCTTTCCAGGGACCTCACAACCATGATAAAACTGAGGCACAGAGAGGTGAATAAGCTAGTCAGTGGGAGGATCAGGATTCAGAACAAGAAGGCCATTCGAGAGTTTCAGCTCCTATCACTATGCTATACTGTGCTTCACCACCAAACATATCGATTTGTTTAGAACATATGGTGGAGTTGAGAATTTCTAAGTTGAAAATTTCTCTTTTCTTTCACAAATAAAGTATGGTTTACATATCATTTTAGGTCTGTCAATTTTAAAGTCAGTTTTTAATTATTCATTCATGATTTTAAAACTTGAAGAAACATCTATATGCAAGTTGATGAATCTCAATGGAGCAAAAGAATTGATTCAATGCTTCATTCCTCTTTTGTATAATATAAAATTTTAAAAGGGATATTTGTTGTTCGAGTTCCATAGCTAGCAGAATGGCTTCCTCAACATACTGTAGATAATTTACTAATTGCTACTCCTTTGATACATTTTCTTTGGCCTGCCCCATTGTTGACTGCTGCTGTCATCTGGGGAGTGAACTCGTGGATGGAAGTCTCCCTCTCTCTTTCTGGGTCTCTCACTTTCACTTTGCTATTTGAATTTACTCGATATAAATCTTAAAAAAAAAAAAAAAAAAAAAAAAACAACTGTTTCTAAGATACTCTTCAAAGTGCCTTGTAAATTGGTTTTGGCTCTTTTGACCTGTTCTTGTAGCTCTTATTTTCTTCAAAGAATCTTTATGCTGTTCTCTGGAATCCTTTGCATTTTTTGTAATTGTTCCAATCAGAATATTTTTCAACAGATCACAATATTAAAATAAAAGATTGAGAAGTACATACTATGACTGAAATTTTCTTTTGGTGTTATAGAAGCATTTATCATCAAATACAATTTGAGTATATAAAATATGATGAGTTTGCAAAACTTTCTATGTATTATGAAAACTTTATACGTGGATTTTAATTTCTTACACCAAAATAAACTTATCTTTTAATTCCACCACTCTATGAACTTTTGAAATGCTTTCATATATAGTGATACTGCACTCTATTTCAGTCAATTTGCATATATTTAATTATCTAGAAATGTTACAAATTTAATGGATAGAAATAGAATAACATATATAATGCATATGTTACTATGAAATAGATACTCTGGCATATGAAAGTTTATAAATCTTAATTATGTGATGTTTTACCTCTAGTATAAATAATATTCTTCACTTTATGTCTGTCTTGATGAAAATATTTCTATGACTCCCTATTACCTCCATGAATGACTCAACTTATGTCCCTGGAAGTCCTTTGTAGTTTTACCTGTGACCTTGTGGCTTTGTGTATTGTCACTGTCCCACATGCTGTGGGCCAGGCTCACCCTTCCTCACCTGAGTCCACAGCCTAGAATGCCTTTCTTACATTTTCAACTTTTTCTATTTTGATCTCTCCAGAATATATTAGCATATCTTTCTCATAGCACATTTCGCTGCATGTTATAATTTCTATTTAATTATCTGCCTGTATAGCACATCTGTAAATTTCAAAAGCAGAGATTATTTTGTCATGGTTGTATTCCTTACATAATATATGCCATATTGTAAACATTTGCTAATTATGTGTTTATTGGATGCATGAATTTAAAAATGACAATTATAATGATAATTCAAAACACTAAGGGATTTGGCAATAACATAATAAAAAAGGAAAGATCAAATTACTATAATTTTTGTACAGATATGTTTCTTTATCTATACATATACAAATTAATAATTAGCATAAATGTAATGATTTATTAAATAGATTATTTGTTTAATGAGAACATTTTCTATTTATGGTATACAGGGCTATCAGAAATGTATTATGTTTATAGGAACACATTTCACTGTATATTAGATTTGTTCTATACGAAACAAATAGTTGTTCCTCACTTGATTACAGATTTGATATGTGTATTATATGTTCTATATTCCCTAAATGTTAGCAAGTTCTGATATCACATCCATTAAATCTTCAAAATTGAATTTGAAAAAAGCTGTAGTTCTCACAACAGTAAAAAATATATTTACACTAAATTGTACTTAAAACTGAAGATTTATTTTAAATTTGTGTTCATTATTTCATAAAACCTTACTTTTTCTTTATATAAATTTAAAACAATAAAATTATAACAGCATTAACTTGATTTTTCCCATATTCATTAAGATTTATAATTAGGCTTGATTTTTCCCTAAATTAGCAAATCATTATCTTAAAAATATTATTGTATTAAATTTACTCATATATCACTTTACTTCTTATATAATTAAGGAGTTAGAAGAGAACTTTAAGGTTAGTCACTGAGTAGTATAAATGTAGACTTGAAAATTAAAAGGTCTGTGAATGTAATATTTATAAACTCCAGAATCTCCTCTAACATACATATTTTAATGGCTTAAGAATGTCACAAAAGTTAATATGTGCCCATGTAATACACAGTAACTAATCAAAGGTCTTAGATATGGTGATTTGTTTTCTTGTAGTCTAAATGGGAAAATTCCTATGTCTTCAAATAAAAACAACAAAAATGTGGTACTCAGTTCTGAAAGAATGTTTTGCAGAAGTATTCCTGTTGAGTAACATAAGTAATATAATGGACAGTATTCTTTACAGTATATCAAAATTAAGTATATTATCAACTTTTGGTTTATAAAAATGAAAGCTGAGGGTAGTTAACAGGATAAATTCAGAAAAACCCCAAATGACCTCAACTTAAAAGGAAGCTTTTTTTTCTCATTTGTAAAAAATTCTGAAGTTAGGTAGTCCAGTGTTGGTTGTAACACTAAATATATTCCTAGCACTTGTATGCATTTTATTCCTTTCTATAGCATGCCTATGATATGACACTCATCCTCATAGTTCAACATGATTGCTATAGCACCAGATATCAGATCTGATTCCGCAGCAATGTGATGGGAGAAAAGTCAAAGAAAGATGTATCTCCTTGCATTATGGATTATTTCTGAAGCCATACAAGCATTTTTATTTAATGTCTTTTGCTGAAACTTAGCAAAATGGTAAGAGCTAGCCTCAAGGGTAGCCGGGAATTCAGATTTTTAGTGGAAATTTCATCATTGAAATAGGAGAGAATATATTGAGGAAATGACTTGCAATCTTTACAACAGAATGTAATAACAGAATGTAATCAGAAATGAGAGTCTAGTTATGATGTGTTTGAAGGAGGTAATCTTTGTGTACACTGTAGGGATAGAGGTTAATAAAAAGCAGTAGTTTTTGGGTCAACAGCAATTTATTGCAAGCTTACTTTGGGCTAGATTGTTAGGGATATAATAGCTGAAGTCATGATTCATGATGGTACAGAACTTAGAGTCAACTTTTTATTAGCAACGGCAAGGCTGGGCCAGGCTAAAGCTAGGAGCCAAGAGCTTCCAGGTCTCCCTCTGGGTTCAGAGTCCAAGTACTTGGGCCGTCTGCCACTTCTTTCCCAGGCACATTAGCAAGAAGTTGGACTGGAAGTGGAGCAACCAGGACTCAAACTGGTGCCCATATGGGATGCTGGCACTACAGAAGGAGGCTTAACCTTCTATGCTACAGTGTTCTTCCCTAATTTTTAAATTAAAAAAGCTAATTGAGACACTCAATATATGGAGTTTAGACAGGATCCCTTGGTTATTGCAATTAATTGTTAAAAAAGTTTTGCCACTATGAGTTATATAAGAAATAACTATTATACTATAAAATATTATTTAGAAAACTAATTTTGTATTTTATCCCTACTCGGTCTTCCTAGTTTTAATATTGATCTATATATCCCCATCTAACAAGACAATACCTTGATAAGTCTCCACTGTCTAATATTATTTTGTCTGACTATATAAGTAAGGGAAGCATTTAACCCATGCAATAAGTTCAGAATTCCATGAATTTGATGTGATGTCTGTGGTGATCAAATTACATGCAAAAGTACTGGTAAATGATGACTTGGTAGAGAGCCCTTCTATATGTTTGATTGCATCAGGAATTTATTTATAAAGGTGAAAGAGTGATGACATGGCAAGGTCAATGCAAGTGACACGATAGTCACAGTTTCCAAGACAAGGAGGTTTACCATGCCACGTAGATCTACAAAGGACACTGGCAATTTTGATTAGGAACTAGGAATGAGAGGCGAGTATGGTCTAAACTCTTTATTGTGATTTCCAAGTACAAGTGAAGAAAAGGGAAGGCAAATGATTTAAGACTGATGGTTTAAATAATTTGCTATTCTTTAGGGATGTCCTGGCATTGCTTGGTACTTGGACTTGAGGTAATTTATGGCAGAGAAAATACTGGTTTTGTTTGTAAAAGTTGGATAAAGGATGTGGTTGGTATTGTGGGCATTACATTGGTTGTATCTTATTCTGTTCAGGCTACTGTAACAATACATATAAACCGAGTATCTTCTAAACCAGGAAGATGTGTTTGTCATAGATCTAGTGGTTGGGAATTTCAACAATAATGGGTAAGAAAACTGAGGATATAGTGAGGGCTCCCATGTGCTTCATAGATTGCACCCTCTTGCTGCATCCTCACAAAGGTCAAGGCAGGACAGTTTTTGGGGGCCTCTTTTGTAAAGGCACTAATGCATTCATGAAGGCTCTGCCATTATGTAATCACCCAAAAGCCCTTATCTCCTAATGACATCAGGTGACAGGTTTTCAACATATGAATTTCGATGGGGCACCAAGAGTCACACCACAGCAGTCGATTTTTATAGGAAAGAATTTCTGGCTGGCAAGTTGTTAACTCTGTAGGAATTTGCTAGCCATGTGAAAGGTAGATTCACCAAGAATAGCAAAGCCCCAAGATGTCAAAATACCAAAAAAAAAAAAAAAAAGAAATAAACATGATTAATGCATGCCACATCACCCCAATTTCAAAGCTTCCCTCCCCTCTGCACTGCTGCACCCCTAGCATTTAGTTCCCCAATTCTCATTCATGTCTGTATCTTCATTCATTTTCCTAAAGCTTGATTTTTCTGTGAGTTGATTATAAAATGTGCCTTATAGAAATAATTTAAGATAACATGAGACTAGGTATTTCAAAGAGACTGCTATGAGTGATTGTCAAGGAATTAAGAGAGGCCTTTGAGATAACTGATGAGTACTTTGAGTCCTATCTTAGGAATGTTTTTATGTTCATGATGTACAAATAAAACATTAAGTAAAAGACCCTGTGTCATGCTATCAAAAATTTTTCAAAAAAATTTCTAAAACTCAGTAACAACTCATTTCATTATTTATTGTAAAAATTAGCATGTAGCTGCAATTGTAGTCTAAACTTTTAAAGAATGTTTATATCTTATTTGTTGTCGTCTATGAGAGAGAGAGAGAGAGAGAGAGAGGAGAGAGAGAATCTTCTACTGGTTTACTTTCCAAATGCCCACAACAGCCAGTGCTCATCCAGGCCAAAGCCAGGAGTCCCCTGAATTTTTCTGACACTCCCACATGGTTGGCAGGGACCCAAGCATTTGAGCCATCATCTGTTGCCTCCCATGAACATTAGCAGGAAGTTGCATTGGAAGTGGAGTAGCAGGATTCCAGCAGGCACTCCAATATGGGATGTGGGAGTGCCAAGAGGTGTGTTAGCCCACAATGCGCACCCATAGTCTAAATGTTTTTGATTATAAAATCAACTCTAGTTTTTTTTTTTTCTTTCAAGATCCAAGTTCTACTTAAACCCTTTCCCTAACTGTTTAATATAAATTTTAGTGATTCATCCCTGGTTCACCTTTGATAGTGATAATCTTTAGGGGAAAATAGATGAAAGTAGAACTCTTTAGGATGAAACCAGGCTGGTAGGAGGAACAGGATGAAGATGAGAAGGACTGGTTTAGTATATTTCCCCATCCCTCAAACTCCACTATCTTTTGCAAACAGGTCAGTCTCTACAGTCTCTGTAATAAGTTCAGATCTGTTTTTCCAAAGTTTAATACATAATTTTTGCTAACATAAGCTTGTGAAACACTAAGTTAAGCAAAATTAACAGATTTTTGTTTCTTAAGATTTATTTAAATTTTTTGAAAGGCAGAATTACAGAGAGAAAAAGGGAGAAATAAAAAGAGAAATCTTTCATCCTCTGGTTTGCTCCCCAATTGGCTGCAATGGCCAGAGATGAGCTAGTTCAAAGCCAGGAGCCGGGAGCTTCATTGAGGTCTCCCCCATGGGTGGCAGTGGCCCAAGGTATTGGGCCATTTTCCTCTGCTTTCCCAGGCTCATTAGCAGGGAAGCTGAATCAAAAGTAGAGCAGCTGGGACTCGAACTGGTGCCTATCTAGGATCATGGCATCACAAGCAGCAGATTAACCTGTTATGCCACAGTACGAGCCCCAACTGAATTTTTTAACTGCAAGTTTTTTTGGAACTATTAAAATGGTAATATGTATTTCAGTCTCTAAGAAGAAATACAAAATTTCCCATAAAAGGTTTTTCTTTTTTTTTTCTTTTTTTTAAAGTATCTCTTAGGTTGAGTATGCTGCTAGTATACCTTTGGAAAACATTGATTTACAGAACAGAATGGAAGGAAAGTCATACAACATCATTGTTTTTTACCTGGTTCATCTATATCAAATGGAAAAAATAACACCTCTGGTCCATTAAAGCTCTCAAGTTGGTTTGAAGATAAAGTTGTACTATTTTCTGAGAATGTGTTTGGAAACTAGATTTCAAGGTGATAAACCATATGATGATATTATAATACTTATGACTTTGTGTGAAGCTTTTTGCTTATGAGCAAAATTTCTCTAGTGCATTGTGATCTCTTAGAAACATAATTTTGTTTTCTCTATTATATATTTCCAATATAAAATGCAATGCCTTATCCAGAGTAGGCCCTCACATACTGAAGTTAATAAATCATGAGTAAACTGAACAATAATATATTATTATAGAGTAGTGTTTGAGAGAGTGGTCTTTAGAATCAAACAAACCCAGATTCATTTCTTTTCCTTACCACTTAACTAATTGTGTTGCTTTGGGCAAGTGACTTATAAATATGGTACTGTTATCATGATTGTGATGAGTAAAACAAATTGTAAAGAAGAGTATAAGATTTGGGAAAAAATATTCCAAATGCACCTTTGAAAACAATACAAATTGTCAAAGCATGAAGCTGTAGTGCTGTCAAAACTTGGATGTCATATGTTACTATCTGACGGATACAACTGAAAATCGACATTGCAATTGGTAGTGTTCATCTTGCACAGAGATCAAGCGTGTGACTGAATGTTCATATTTGTAGACAATATTCCAACTTCATTCAAAATGGGCTATCTGTCTACCAAATTTGGACTGATACTTGAAAATAGCTTTTTGAATACCTTTTTGTCACAAGTACAGCAGCGGTTCTCAAAGTGCTGTTCTAAACATTTGTGTCACCTTGAAGCCTGTTAGATCTCACCCCCAGACCCAATGAATGAGAAATTCCGAGGGTGGGCTTCAGAATCTGTGTAACAGTTCTTCAGCTGATCCTGATGCATGCTGTAGTTTGGAAGCCACTGAACTAGAGAGAGATACAGATGAATATCAAGTATCAAGTTGTTTTTTTTTTTTTTTTTTTTCTTCTCAACAATCACAAATGAACTGTTTAAGTTGAATGCACTCTGGGTGGCTGTGCCTGGATTCCATGTTTTATTCCTCTGGAGAGTTTGTAAAATATAATGTGGCATTGGAAGAAATTTTTCTGATGTACCTCTCATTATCAACAGTTCGTGAATATTTGGAAATTATGTGGAGGTGTGATTCACTGTAACTCAGGTTAGGGGCTTTGGGAAATGAAAACTGTTTTTAGAAACTCAATTGGCCTAACATCCACAGTTCCCAAGATCATACTTACATAGAGATGTGTCATGAAATCTGAGCATATTGAAACTGGAAGTTAGGGAAACAATAACACACAATACAAAGACATTGTTTAATATTTAGATACTCAAAAGAAAGTGCTGATTATTATGATGAGAATTAGATGCTGTGATCCTTGCTGATTAGGTCTGAATCTAACAGAAGCATGTTGCTATTTGGGGGAAATTATGTGAAGACATAATGATCTGAGAGTGTTTCACAGAAGTTCAGAAATATGGGTCATTTTTTAAATATCTTTGGCCAGTTTTGAATGCAAATATAAGAATATATGAGAAGTATTCTTTGCTCTATCAATGTATCTCAGCTATGAGAAAATTAATTTGAGGTGAATGTGAACCATGACTAACAAAGATCACAATCTTCCTGAAATTTTGGACCAAAAAATGAAATTAAAATTATAGCTGTATACTTTTAAGGCAGGGAAAGTCTTTACCTTGTACTTGGAGAAGCATTACAAATATAGGCATATAGAGGGTGAAGAAAGTGATACAGTTTATTTAAAAGGTGAAAAAGAAAACCGACCTGTGCCTGGGCATAGATGAGGAGTGGGGAGTGGGCCAGAAGGAGAGAAGGAATGTGAGGATAAGTAGAGAGAGATGGTATCTCAGCACCTTCTCCACTCCTTGGTCTTCAGAGAAAGAGAGAAGGGTGCATCCTAGTATTGGCCTCTTCGATAAGGTTTCAAGGGGAGTGTCTACATGGCACCATACCAGATCCACTGCCCAGGTCCCAGGTAAAGGAGCTATTCCCTGGGAAGGGGATAATTCTGATTAACAAGTGCGTAGTTATTATTACACATTAGGCAGAGGCTTGTGGCTTGAGAACACCTCCAGCCCAGCATATCTAGCCATTTACCAGCCTAGCCCGTATCACTTCAACTTTCTATTATGTATCTCCATGGAGGCACACTCTTGTTTTTAGTGCTGCTTCAATGAAAACAGAAGGCTACCATAATGGTATTTTCTGGGATGAGTTTTGAAATGTGATATACTCTCTTAGTTCTTGAGAAAGCATAGAATGCTACAACATCACAATTTATATTGAATTGCTGATAATTAACTGGTGACTATGACATAAATTTTTTGCTTACATGAAACTGTCTTTTTTAGATAACAAAAGTCAGCTTTTAAATTTTAGCAGTGTATGTATCAACATTATTAGCAAGAAGAATCACAACTCTCTGCATCTTTGATGATTCTCTAAATAGCTTTGAACTAGGTATATTTTCTAATTGGTGATTAATTTCTGAAACTGCTTTTCTCAGTGTTTCAAGATGGCTTAGAATTATAACTTCATAATATTGGATAATAAATTAATACATAATTAAATGGATTCTAAATTCTTTTTTCAATAGCTGTGGACAAGGATTGGTAGGAAGGTATTTCCTTCTTTATGCATGGATTCTGCCACTCTTGGCACACACCAAATTAATTTATGGCTCTTAAGAGAGTGAAGATGATTCATCCCATTTTGTTTTTTCTGCCTGCAAGAGTTAGCAATTTTTTAAATATCCAGGTAAAAATAAAGAGCTTTCTTCACTCTGTCAGACCAAACACTTGTTCAACTGATTAAAAATTTGCAAAATTAATGCATAATCTTAAATGACCATTTTGGCAGTGAGTAGATAGAGTATTTTGGCCCATACAAACATATTCACTAAGAGCCCCTCTTTCCTACAGACTAAGTACAGAAATGTATGGTTTAAAAGATACTTGTTTGCCATGATAAAATAAATAATAAAAATATGTGCTTGCTTAATTTTAAGAAATGAATGTTAAAACTAGACTTTTAGAATTCATATAAAATATCTGTTTTTTCCCTACTATAAAAATCAATAATCATCAGAGAGCACTATTAGGATTTATTAGACCATGAAACTACCTTTGGTAGACTGTGAAATAAGTGTTAGCATTTGATGGATAAAAATTGTTAGTATCAGTCATGGTTCAAATACATAATATCTAAGGAAAAAATAAACTATCCAGATCGAGAATATGAGTTATGATTATGAGTCATAGAATTTTGAGACAGAAGGAGCCACAGAAGTGTCTGGTATAGTTTACTGTGAGATACCATATCTATTTTTATCATGCTGGTGTTGAACAATGAAGATCCACAGAAGCTTTAATTTTCACAGGCACTTAGCGTTCATATATATTAGCAGCAGTGAAGAATGAAGAAGACAAGAAGAAAGCTCCCATAGTGATGCCCTCTACTACTCAGCATTTGATGTCCCATGATAGTCACAGCAATTGTGTGGTATCTACATACATCCTTATCCCTGTTTTTGGAAATGAAAGCATTGAACTAAAAAATGTAACATGGTCATTCAGCCACTGTATTTGTTTCCGAGGGTTGCTGTAACAACATGCCACCAACTATGAGGCTTACACAGCAATAATTTATTGTCTCATGGTCCTAGAGGATAGAAGTCGAAGATGATGATGTTGACATGTCCATGCTGTCTCTGAAGGTGTTGAGGAGGCCTCCCTCCTAGCTTCTGTGTGCCATGGCCTATGGCAGCATAATTCTAAAGTCTGCATGGTGTTGTCCCTGTGTACAGTTATGTGTCCAAATGTCCCTTTTTGTAAGTCACATTCATTATGAGAACACTTTATGCCCCCATGACCTCCTCTTAACTAATTAAATCTGCAATGACCAAATTCCCAAATAAGGTCACATTCTGAAGTACTAGTGGTTAGAATTTAAAAAATGTGAGTCTCTAAGGGCCACAGCAGTAAAAGGTAGGGCAGTTAATTGTAAATTGTTCTAGCTCTAAAATTTACATTATTTGAAGGCAGAAAAATAGATATATATTTTGTTCCTTGAAGCTAAATTTTTATGGGTTTTCAGTTTTTAATAAATTAGAAAATGGAAAGAAGAAAAGGTTGGGATGAACAATTTGTTGGAATTAAAATATTCTCACATTTGTAAGGTGCACTGAGAAGTTTTGGCTTTTATGTTCTGTTTAGTTTTGTTTGGTTTTGATTTTGGAGAAGCACAGAGCCAGACAGAGAGTTCCTATCTGTTAACTCACTCCCCAAATATCCACAAGGTCTAGGACTCTGCTGGGCCAAAACTTTGAACCCATAATTCTATCTGCTACTCTCATGAAGGAGGTAGGATTCTAACCAACCACTTGAGTCCTCATGTTGCCTGCAAGGGTCTGCTTAAGCAGGAAGCTGGAGTCAGGAGCCAGAGCCAGGTAGTGAACCCAGTCATGCTGACAGGGGACATGGGCATCCCAACTACTTAGCTAAACTCCTGCTCTGATTCTTGGCTTTTATGGTATTAGTAGGAAGGAATAAATTTTTTAGGATAATATTTTATCATTTTTATCAGTGGGCTTTTAATGTTAATCGGGTTTGGGTAGACATTGGGCACAGCAGTGTAAGAAGCAGATTGTTTTACCCTTATCCCATCTCAGAATGCCTAAGTCAGTGTCTTGGCTCAGTCTCCAATCCAGCCTCCCGCCAATGTGCATGCGTGGAGGCAACAGGTAATGACTTAAGGACCTAGATCCCTTCCATTCACCTGGGAGACACCGGTTGAGTTTCCAGCTCCTGGCTTTGGCCTGACCCAGCCCTGTTGCGGGCATTTGTGATGTGAACTAGCAGATTGCTGATCTGTTTCTGAGTGTTTCAGTTAAATGAATTTTTTAGAACAATGTTAATCTGCCAGCAAGACAACAGAAGACTACAGGAAAGAAAAAATGATCACAAGAAGATAAGTTCAGAGGTTAAAATCCAAGCTTGAAGATGTAAGGCCCATAAGAAGTGTTACAGCAAGAATGTAACCAGAAGAGGCACGTGTTGTAGAGAGTTGTATTTCCTAAAACTTGATTGGAGATAGAAACAGAAGAATTCAGAAATGATAGGTTTTCATGCCTGAACAGCCAAGGAAAATGGTAACCTTCATATCCAATTAGGAGACACTATTTTCTGTTTTCACTTTGAGTTATAATTATATTTCTGGATTTTCTCCACTGTCATCATGTAGGAAATCTCCTTGCTCCTTTACTTTGTGTCACAAAATAACGTTGGTCATACATCCCTAATTTCGAGGGGGGTTATATTTTGTATATCAGTTAACATGTCACCTGAGATGCCCATGTTCCCTGTTGAAATGCTGGGTTTGATTCCCAGCTCTGCTCTTGATTCCAGCTTTCTTTAATGCAAAACCATGGAAATAGCAAGTAATGGCTCTAATGGTTCACCCACAGGAGAAACTTGGATTGAACTCCTGATTCCTGGTTTCTACCTGGCCCAGCCCTAGGGAGTGAACTAGCAAATGGGGCTGTCTCTCTCTCTCTCTCTCTATCTCTCTCTATATCTCTATCTCCCTTTCAAATAAAAAATTAATAATATGTTCCTTATGGGATACATAAAGACAACTTCCCTGTTGAAAAAACATGGTGTTGTATGTAAGTAAGTCAAGTTGCATGAGGATAGAACAAGGCATTATTCATTTGGTGGATTTTGGAATTCGTGCAAGAGAGTTAACTTTTGGCAAATGCAGTACAACATTTCTTTGATAGATCTCCATTAGATCCTCATATCCACCTTGGCCACAAATTGAAATGATTGATTTAATGCATATTAAGTTATTTGATACATAGGATATTTTTACTGTCTGATCTGATAGTGGCGGCATAATTGTGGTTTATTCTACTGTCACATCATCAGGTTTAAAATATATTTTATCCGTGTGTTATACTGTACACAATTTATACAGCATCTATTTCTAGTCCAGAGCCAAAGAAAAGGTATGAGGAAATGAAGACTGTGCCTCATAGGAAATATCATTTTGTAAATCAATTCAGAAGATTTCAGTTCCAGAAATATTAGACATACTTGGAGGGTTTTATAGATGTTCCATAAAACAAATTAAAGTGAGAGATTGGTTTTTAAAGATTGTTTTAGATAAGCATAGATTTTAAAAACTTTACATATGGAAAGTTTAGAGAAACTTTTCAAAGTTAATAAAATAGCAAAAGACTAAAACCAAGCTGATGGCTATCTCTATTCCCAGTATATTATGATTTTAATGTTTTGAGGTATAGGCAGCCTAGGCATTAGAATTTCTTAAATCTGTGCAAGCAATTCCATTTATAGTAAGAAGTAAAAGACAGTGCCCAAAAGCTTTGCTAAACTGTGGTATTGAATTGTTTAAGCCATTAGGGGATCCTGTTCACTATCAGAAATCAATATATTATAGTGCATAAAAATGTAAGCTTTGATGTATGTTCTGTACACACATACCATTTTGTATAGTACTTTATAAAAACTTTCCCTTGGGATGAAAATGAATTTATTAAAAAAATAAAACCTTGATATTTAAGAAATTAGATTGTGGATCAGGAAGCATAAAACCAATGAATATTTACATTATATTCATTCTTCATTCATTCAGTTCATTTTTATCAAGTAACAACTAGGTTCCAGGTACTGAGTTAGTGCATGATAGAAGAACAGTAAATAAAAGAGACAAAATTCCTCTTCTTGGGGAGCTTATGTTCTAGTGGTGGAGATTTAAAATACATTTGATATTTACTATCATTGTATCATTTGTTTCATTCAAGTTACCTTTGATTTTCCTTTTTAAAATAAATTTTAAAATAAATAAATTTTAAAAAAGCCATAAATATGTAAAATAATGAACAGTTCAGGTAATACCCTTATGTGTCAAATTTATGAAAATATTGCATGAATGACAGATAATTGACCACATACTTGGCATCAATATGTAGAACCTTAAATATCTTTTCTTGTTTTTATTTATTTGAAAGAGTTACAGAGAGTGGGAGAAACAGAGAGAGAGAGAGGTCTTCCATCAGCTAGTTCACCCCCTAAATGACCGCAATCGCCGGAGCTCAGTCAGTCTGAAGCCAGGAGCTAGGAGCTTCTTCCAGGTCTCCGTCATGGGTGCAGGGGCTTATGGACTTGGGCCATCTTCTACTGCATTCCCAGGCCATAGCAGAGTGCTGGATCAGCAGTGGAGCAGCCTGGACTCAAACCAGCACCCATATGGGATGCTGGCACTGCAGGCTGGGGCTTTAACCCACTACATCACAGCGCCAGCCCCTAAAATATCTTAATTGTTCAAAGATTATGGAGAAAACAGGGCATGAAGCTTTACTTATATTTGTAAAAGTGTATTCTTTAGTGGAATTTAAAATTTTTCATTCAGCACATACATTACTTAAACATTGTAAAAAGCAATATTTACCATTAAGTATCAAATATTCCTGCATCCTATTCTGAAATTCATCAACCTATATGTAGAACAACAAAATACTAGAAGACAAATGAAGGAGAAAGAGGCTGAAGAGAAGAGGCCATTAAAATATGCTTCTGTATGGAGATGGAAGTGATAAAGGCTGTCCTTGAGAGCACATTGATTTGAAACCAGGGAGCTCAATCTTCATTGTTCACTTGAGAGAATAGATACACAATGATCTTTACTATGAATTAGTATTATGTTTAGAAATATTAGCATTCAGATTAAGTGCCACCAGTTAGATTATTGTGTGTTTACCCAGAACTAAATACAACCTGTAGGAAAGATAGTTTCTATATGAATGTAGTATTTCTAGTCTTGAATTTTTGTAAATTCTTATCTAGTAGTAGATCTGAGGCATCCAAAAGCAATTAATACTAAAATTGATCTTAATAAAAACAATTTATTAAAATCATATTTTGTTTTCTTTTACCAAGCAATAATATAATAGTTTAAATGGTACATTTAGTTTCCCAGGGATTAACTGTTAGAACAAGTAATTTAGGTATCTAGTGATCCATTAAAATGTAGTTCAAGGTTTAACAAAATACACCTGTAACTCTGAGATATGGCAGTGAACATGATGCAAATTAATTTAAGAAGAATCAGGATTTAGGGTATTATTGTTTCTGTATTTGGTGCTCTGAGAACCACCTCTAAGCTCATTGAGTTCCAACTACAACTTTTCATAGACAGACTTGAAGATTAAATTTTCTGTTAGTGTGATTTAAATGTAGGGGAAAAGTGAAGACTGGTTGTGATAAGATCATTGCTGATTTGAAGTAATGTAATTTTTTGGGTTCACTAACAATGAATTTCTCAGGAATGTTTTCTTGTCTGTCTTCAAGTCCAGTAACAATTTTAAACATACAAGTGTTTTTTTTGTTATAGATAATATCTATTATAAGATGTACTTTCTGTGCATTTTTATACAACAGTTTCATTTGTACTGATTCAATGTATTTTTGAGTAAAAATAGAAAGTTATTTCAGAGAGAAGATTTTATCTTAACATAATTCTTTCTGATTATTACTTAAAATTAAAAATATCTTCATCAATTTTCTAATGACCCTAAAATAATTTCTTAAAAGTTTTTGTAGAATAAAAGGATATTCAAGTTATGGAAACATGATAATTTGCAGTATAGAGACTGAATTAAATATATTGTTTGAAGAGTATATACATAAACTTTGGACAACAGTTAAAACAAATATATCAAATTTAATCATTCGTACATTTAAGTATCACATTACTTATCAATATCTTTTTAAACATAGAATTGTGTGAATCACAGTGTTTGTCTAGATGAACATGTAGAGAAATTGTAAATGAACTACTTTCCGTTATTTTATTTGACTAGAAAGTGTTAGAGCTCTGGGATTCAATATTAGATCTTCTGTTTCAGTCTTCAAAGGAGTGAGATATCCTTTGTCCAGATACACAGCAAATATAAAATTGCAATTGTAACAGATGTTATAAAAGGAAGGTATATAATACTCTCAGATTAAGATATAGTCTCTCTTATACATGGGAGCTAAAATTTAAAACAAAATAAGATAGAGAACGAATGCCTGTGTATATGAGTATTTCTGTAAATGTAGTTTTTTTAAAAAACTTTGTGTTATACCTTTATCAAACCAGTAGTTAGAATATTACACTACCTATAGTTTTAATGATCTGGATTACTTTAAAATTCACTGTATATAGGTGAAATGGTCATTTTTTCCAGTCAATTATTTATTTATTTTTTTGACAGGCAGAGGTAGACAGTGAGAGAGAGAGACAGAGAGAAAGGTCTTCCTTCCGTTGGTTCATCCCCGAAACGGCCGCTACCGCTGGCACCCTGCGCTGATCTGAAGCCAGGAGCCAGGTACTTCCTCCTGGTCTCCCATGCAGGTGCAGGGCCCAAGGATTCGGGCCATCCTCCACTGCACCCCCCAGGCCACAGCAGAGAGCTGGACTGGAAGAGGAGCAACTAGGACAGAATCTGGTGCCCAGATCTGGACTAGAACCCGTGGTGCTGGCACTGCAGGCGGTGGATTACCAAAGTGAGCTGTGGCGCCTGCCTCCAGTCAATTATTATTCATAGCTGTTATCTACTTCCCTCTAAACTAGGGTCTTTTGCTTTTTCCTTGTTAAACTTTTTATTTACTTGTTAAACTTCTTATTTGCTTTTTACTTGTTAAACTTATTTACTTGTTAAACCTCTTATTTATAATACTTATTAAGTATTATGCTTTTTCACTGAAGTATAAATTTAAAATATATAATGTCAAAAACCAAAAAAAGGGAGAATGGGAGGGAGAGAGGGGTGGGAAGGGAGAAGAATGAAGTGAATATCATTATGTTTCTAGAATTGCATCTACAGATCATAGAAATCCATTAAAATACATTAGAATTTTAAAAATAAAGAAAAAGGAGGATTGCCCAAGTCATGGAAATGAGGTTTCTCAGAGGAGGTGCCCCCAGTGCCTTCTTGGAGAAAACTCCGTTTCTGCTAAGGATTTTTGTCTGGGTAGATAAATTTGCATAGGAGAGATGTAAATCATTGATGTTGAAAGATAAGAAAACTAAGAAAATTTTAAAATAACATGTTTTTTCTTGAGGACTATCAAACAAAGTACTACAACTTCCGTGGCTTAGAACAGCAAAAATTTACTCTTTCACAGTTAACGCGGCATTTTAAGACACTGTTTAAAACAACAGACATTTCTGCTGTTAGTTCTGTAGGCTAGACATTTGAAATCAAGATGCTGGCAGGTTCATGCTATCTTCATGTCTTTCCCTTATTTTCTGGTGCTGCTGGTACTGCCTTATGGGCATACCACTTTGACCTTGGACCTTCATTGTCACACTGTGTTCTTCCTGTATGTGTTTGTTCAAATTTCTCTCTTCTTATAATGTATTTGATTAAGAGGCCACCTGACTATAGCTGCAAATATCTTTTTTTTTTCAAATATAGTTATATTCACAAGTTGTGGATGAGTTGGGGTAGGAGAGGGGAGAGGTGAAACTAGTCAACTCAGTACAATGTGAAACCCAGAAAATTGCTAAAATAACAAATCTGTATCCATTTTTATCTGTATGTCATGTGTAACTGGTAATAGAACCTGGTTAAATATGTTTGATTCCAACCATGTGTATCTTAAAAGTTGACAGAATCAGGTGAACACTGTCAGAGTTTAGAGGAGAACTAAATGTCCTGGGCAAAAAAAATCATAAGCAAATTTCACTTACAACTCATCTCTCCTCAGCATGTCAAATAGTTAAAGGTTCTTAACACTTGAAATGTGACAACTGGACAACCAAATAAAGTATTTTAAGAGAGAGTAATTATATAAATAAAAAATTTTTGGAATAATTACCTCACATGTATGTACATGTATGTCAGTTTGCTCAACAATTGAATTTCTGAATTTTTACTAACATTGCTTTATTCCTTATAGAAATAAATTATCTTATTCTTTTAGGGGCTAACAATACAGAGTATAATAAGATTCAAATGGCACAGATCAATATCAAGAATGTAACAAAAAACAAAGGATAATAGAGAACAGTTGACTATAATTCTTCTATAAAAGGGTGGAAAAACCCATAAGATGTGGAACTAATGATGTGAAATTACTGGATCTCATCTGCATAGAAATTACCCAGCTGCTCTGTAATTAATACAAAAGAATGCAATATGAATTTCTTAACCAGACTGTGATTTCATTAACCTTAGCTGATATCATTTAGGAAATCCACAAATTTTCTATTGATTTAAAGACTGTTCTGATTTTTTAATATATTTTACTTTCCAAATAATCAAAATCATAAGTTACATCATATAAAACATGCTTGTTTTGTTATGTCCTTAAACTGCTCAACCAGTATTTTCCAAGTGTCTTCACAACAGTCATCATCTGTCAGTAGTAAGCAGTGTGTAAATGTTGATTGTGCAGCAACCCCATCAGAAGCAGACAGATCAGACTGAATGGTGATTCATTACCTACTTGTGTGTCAGAGTTTAGAAGATCCTGTTCACACTGTTCTATAGCATTTACGAGTTCTGACAGTTTAAAGACAGTGAAAAGGTGGGAGGCAAAGACAAAGAATGCAAAGCATGTGACGAGAAAACCTGATAGCTGAGGCTACAGAATTTTCTTTTTAGTGAATTTTATCCAGATAAGTCATTTTTTACTAGCATACAAGGATAAACCAGTTGGATTAAAAAGTGAAAACATCAAGCAGATTAATATTTGTCTCTCAAATACTATAATGGAAATAATTTTCTTGATGCCATAAACACTTGATTAGTTTAGAAAATTAAAAACTTCTGCCATGAAAATGAAGCTTATAGTTTAAAAGAATTGAGCTGTTTTAACTCAAAATTGGAAAACTTGTGCCAGTCTTTTTCCTATACTAAATAAGCACATCATGAAGTCGTCATTGTGGGATAAACTGTAAAGCCACTGCCCGAGACTCTGACATACCATATGTGCAACCTGTTTGTGTCCTGGCTGCTCCACCTCTTATCCAGCTCCCTACCAATAGCATGGAAAACAGTGGAAGATGGCCCACCTGCCACAGGGAGACACAGATGGAGTTCTTGGCTCTTGGGTTCAGCCTGGGCCACCCTAGCTATTGCAGCTATCTGGGGAATGAACCAGCAGATAGAAGAGCTCTCTCTCTCTTGCTCTCTCTCTCTCTCTCTGTATGGCCCTCTTTCTGTATCTCTGACTTTCAAATAAATAATTTTAAAAAATCTTTTTAAAAATAAATAAGCGCATCCTTCCCTTAGAAGAAGTTGTTTGGGTTGACTTTTCTGTTCTTTGTTGATGAATTGTGGGTTTTTCAGACCCTATATTTTAATCACATTTTCTGACCTCAATTATATTTCTCAGACTGCAACAGGTAATGAGTAATGGAATTGTTACTAGGACTTTGTAAGTTGCATTTAAAGAATGAGATGAAAATACATTATGGAATTTTCTACTAGAACATCTTTTATTCAGCAAGATTACTTATCAGTTGGAGTTTCTTAAATTCATATTTTTAATCCCAACCTTTATATTGCTGGAACATTATTACTTAAACAGAGAATGAAAATATAGAAATGCAGTGATTTATTTCATAAACTAATGATAACGCTATCTGAATGGAGTGAAAAGGGATAAGATAGTGATATGATTATTAGCATCATATTAAAAATACTGAATTGGAAACAATTTCAGCTTTCTATGTATACAGGGATAAGGAAAGTCAGAAAAATTGGGAAGGAAGCAGGATACCCTTGACATAGTTCCTCATAACAGTAGAGCACATAGGAAATAATTTTCTTTGTATTAAGTCCTGGTGAATTTCAAGAAAACTATGTTTCATTTAAGTTTTTATGTACCATAAGTTCTATTGGCCAACTGTTCTTCAACCAACTAGCTCAATTTCCACTACCTACTCTTCTTTTTATAAAATATACCGAACTAAGGTCATGCTGAATGCTTATGGAGTTATCTACCTGGGCACTGCTGCTCCTGTCTCTTAACTTGTGTGCCTACCATTTACCCACCTTACTCTAAAAAAAGAAGATCTTAGATTATTATGAGAGCTCATTCTGAAGTCTGTTTTATTTATTGATTTTGATTTGTGCCCTCAAACTATCATCTGCTATAATGGCAGGCTGGCAAAGACCACCGATCCTTAATGAAGAAGACAGTTGTCTAAAATACATAGTAAGAGAAAAATGTCAAATTGAAAAGGAAGGTAGAAGATGAAGAAGACATTATAAAGAAAAATGAAAGAAGAAAAAAATAAAACAAAAAAAGAAAAAAAATAAATAAAAAAAATAAAACAAAGACAAGTAAGATTGGTGAAGATTACACAGCAAGTGTTCTTTTTTATTTGTTCCACCTTGTTTGAGGTTGGCCCTATGCTGTATATCAGACTACAACACTGTGAAGCCAGCTTCAGCATCATTTTTGTTTCTTGTACTACCATCAAGACCCATGTGCCAGTCAGATGGAAAAGGGAACCAGAGGGTAGAGCCAAGGCTTTTAATCATATTTCCTTAGGTTAAGATTTCCTTCATGAATTTTTTAAAGAATTTATTTATCTATTTGAGAGACAGAGTTACAGAGAGAGGGTGAGACAGAAAGTTCTTCCATCTGCTGGTTCACTCCCCAGATGGCCAGAAAGACTGGAGCTGAGCCAATCTGAAGACAGGAGCTTCTCCTGGGTCTCCCACATGGGTTGGGGGCCCAAGCGCTTGGACCATCTTCCACTGCTTTCCCAGGCCATAAACAGAGAGCTGGATTGGAAGAGGAGCAGCAGGTACATGAGCCAGCACCCCTTTAAGATGCTGGCACTGCAAGCGAAGGCTTAGCCTACTATACCACAGTGCCAGCCCCTCCTTCAGGTATTTTTACCCTGGCATTATTGAAGTTCTAATCAGTATGAGTGCTATCATTCAATTATTTCTTTTAATTCTTATTTCTAATCCTCTACAAAAGTAATAGACTTCAGGAATTGGAAACTACTGGATATTTTTATATAGTATTAATTTATATAATATTAATAGCTAACTTCTTCAAGGTAGTCAGGCAGAGAGTGAACTCTGAGACTTCATGTTGACTTCCAGCTCTGTAGTTTTATGTCCTTTGTCAAGACATTTTGAAGTAAGTTGAAAATGCCTAAACCAAAACAATGCTACATTTTAACTTTATATGTAAATCAATATAATCATTCACAATTTCAGCTCTCATTTTTTCATGTGAAACCTAGAAATAATCTGGAATGTGTGACCAAATTCTGCTAAAATATCTACATTACAGCCAGCACATCAACAAATGGAAACTCATAGTTAACCAGGATTTTTTCCATGTCTGAGAAAGCAAAGGATTTAAAAAAAATAAGGTTTATTTGAATAACTGAAAAGCAGAGTTACAGAGATAGAGATACCAGAGACATAGAGAAAGAGAGGGAGAGAGAGTGGGACCTTCCATGTTGGTTCACTGTCCAAATGTCTGCAACAGCCAGGATTGGGTCAGGCTAGAGCCAGGAGTCAGGAATTGCATCTTGGTTTCCCATGTGAGTGGCAAGAATCCAAGCAGCTGGGCCATCACCTACTTCCTCCCAGGTCACATTAACCAGAAACTACATCAAAACTAGAGTAGCTGGGACTTGAATCAGGAGGCTTAATCTGCAGTCACAGCACCCACCCAAGATTTTCTTTTTCTTTTACTAAGAACCATGTTCCCCATTCTAAGATAAACCTGTATTTTAATCATTTTCATTTGTAGATCATGGTAGGAAACCAGTTTGTAGTCCTGTCATCAAATGGCATATGCTTATGTTACCAGCAATGAAGAATAATCAGTTAGGTGAAGTAAAAACATTGATTACTCTGTAGAAATGTAAAAATTTTATAAGAAATATAATATCTTCTGGGTTCATCCTGTCTGCAAAATATAACTTAAAGACTGTAACTTTATGATGATTATAAAAGACCAAAACATTCCATTAAAATTAAGAAAACAAAAGTGAAAACACCACTGTTATTGATAAACTTACTACTAGTTTCTCAACATTGCAGGAGCACAGTCCACATTTCCTTTACATTAGAATTGAAGCACAATAAATAGATAATAAAGTAACTGCTTTGTTTTGTGTATAGGAATTTTTTTTTTTTTTTTTGACAGGCAGAGTGGACAGTGAGAGAGAGACAGAGAGAAAAGAGAGAAAGGTCTTCCTTTTGCCGTTGGTTCACCCTCCAATGGCCGCCGCGGCCGGCGCGCTGCGGCCGGCGCACCGCGCTGGTCCGATGGCAGGAGCCAGGAGCCAGGTGCTTTTCCTGGTCTCCCATGGGGTGCAGGGCCCAAGCACCTGGGCCATCCTCCACTGCACTCCCTGGCCACAGCAGAGGGCTGGCCTGGAAGAGGGGCAACCGGGACAGAATCCGGCGCCCCAACCGGGACTAGAACCCGGTGTGCCGGCGCCGCTAGGCGGAGGATTAGCCTAGTGAGCCGCGGCGCCGGCTTGTGTATAGGAATTTAACATAAATATAAAATAATTTTCCCCAGTCCATTATTCTGGCATTATAAAAGCTTTCAAAACTGAAGTTTACTTTATTAACATTTGAAAGCAGGCTAATGACAGAAGCTAATAGGGAGAAATTATATACTTAATAAGTGAATATTTTTCAATTTCCTCTACCGAGTTGTAGTTTTAAAATTGTCTTTTTGTGTTGTACAAGCTTTTCTTAAGGAGTCCTGGCCTTGACATTCATTAGATTTCTTTGAAATGCATTAAATTTTGTGTACTCTAACTTACTGAAGAAAGCAAATCTCTTGCAATGTTTCTCAAAAATGTGTCAGTTATTCATAAAATAACTCCTTAATTAATGTCATTGGCCATATTATTTTTGATATTAAAACAGTGTGTTAGATTTAGCAAAATAGCAAGGAGTTAATTGAGGCTAAGATTTATTTGTAGAATGCTAAATACATTCAGAAATAAGGTTCCTGAATTATACCTGATAAATACTTTGAGAACTATTGGCTAATTAGTTATTGAATGAACACATGAAATAGTAACTAAAACTATTCAAGCTTTTGCCACATATATTTTTCAATGTTAAAATTATCAAATTGTTATTTTTGTATATAACTGTGGCTTTGTTAGATTTTGCAGGAGGTTGTGGAAGTTATTTTTCACTCCAAAAGAAAAACTTTAGATTTAATTACCTTTCATCGGTGAGCCACATAGGTATATTTGAAAAACATAAAAATAGCAAATTAGCTCTTAGCAAGAAGTCAGTTTTCTCCCATGTCTAGTGCCTATTTAAAGACATATAAATTACTTCTCCAGTTCACTGATCGGCTGCTCTAAATCTCAAATATGAAATATACTTAAACTTTAGCATGCATTTCTGACCCATCTTTTATGAACCAAGTTCTTTGTTAGGTTCTGAAGATGAGTAAGACATGATTGGTTCTTTGAAAAACATTCAGTTCATCAAGCAGACAGATCAATGAGTAACATTAATGTAGCGTAGCATTACAATAGAGATATATGCAAGCAGATGCTCCCCAGAATGTGGCATGCCATCCTTTTTGAAGTCTTCTTTAGATTCCTTCGAACAGAGGTTGTCAAATGTTTCCATGAAGATCCAGATAGAAAATACTTTCAACTCTGTCATGACTACTCAACTCTCCCATTGTAGCTCAAGGGCAGCCAAATAAAATATCTAAAGGCATAAGCAGATGGACCCTAGAAACCCTGAATAAATATTCAGTGCCTACTGATAGGACAGTGCCTTTAGTCTATTTACCCTCTCATCGCACCATTTTATTTATTCTTTCTCCTCTGTTCCAGTTTCTTCTCATTTTTTTTTCTTTTGCTGAGTTGAAGCTGGAATCCATAATTATAATCAGTTATGCTAATAGCACCAAAACCAGAGATTTCCATCACTGATTTCAAAAACTATCCACTGGTAATAATAGCAACTGCTTAAAAAATCTGTATGTAGAGCATACTCAATCACATTACATTTCTATTTTTCTTAAAGATCTTATTTTTATTTATTTGAAAGGCGGAGTGACAGAGAAAGAAGGGGAGACAGAGAAAGAGATCTTGTATCTGCTGGTTCACTCCCTAAATTGCCACAATGGGAACTCCAGTGGTATTTCCCATGTGTGGCAGGGGTCCAAGCACTTGGGTCATCTTCTGCTGCCTTCCCAGGCATATTAGCATGGAGCTGGATCAGAAGCAGAGTAGCCAGGACACCAAGCAGTGCTCCTGTATGGCTTGCTGTCATTACAGGCTGTGGCTTAAGTGCTGTGCCACAACACCCTACACCACTAACCCCTACAGTTTATTTCATTTAGTTCTTAAAACCATCATGTGTGCAAGATATCATTTTCATTTTACATGTAAGGAAACTAGGCCTTGGAGAGGGGCAGGGATTTGCTCAAGATTATGCAGCTGGAAGAAGATAGCAAACGATATGCTAATTATACTTTATCAGTTATGACCTTTTAAAACAGTGCAGCCTGCTCATAAAACTCCAGTCCCATTTATAGGGGATCAGTAGCTAAAATGACCAACCAACCTGTACTAGTTTATCTGAGTAGGAGGGGTTTCCTCACACAGGAAATTTTAAATACTAAAATAAGAAAAGTTCCAGGATAACCAGGTCAATATGGTCACTCTATCCATAGCCCCAGCTCCTGGATTCCGGTGTTTTTCAAAATTGAATGATTCTGGTAGTCACTTAGAGATCTTATGAGTGTGATTCTCCTGCAGGTTCTGATTGAGTGGGTCTGGATGGGGATGAAGAATATTCATTTCCAACAAGCCGGAAGGTGATGCTGATACTGCCCATCTGTTTATACTCTAAGTAGAAAAGTATTTTTGCCCATTCCCAGACCTCAACAATCAAAATTTCATTTTAACAAGATTCCCCAGGTGATTCACACACTCAAGTTTAATAGGCTCTATCCTAGTTCACATAGAATGATAATAAATTAATCTTTACCTGTGTTTATTTCTCTTGATTAAAGTGACCTTTAAGACTGAGTAGCTGCTTTTGTCAATATCCCTTATTTTAGCTTTCTGGGAGTCCAGACACCTCTTTGCTTGCACATTGATCCATATACCTATTCCTATTTTTTCCTAATACCCTGTAACTTTCTTGAACTCAATTATTTAAGCTCAATGTTGGGTTTTTGCTCTTGTGACTCTTATTCTACAAAGAATGTATTTCACTTGAGAATATCACATGAAAGGGGGCTTTAACGTCATTGAATTTCAACTATGAAACTGTCCATCAGACTATAGTATACAAGATTGTGACAATAATAGATTAGTATTTCAAAATTACAACTTATGGCATCAGAAAAAAATGAAGCTTATTGGGAATAGGTGCTACCTCTTGCTGAGGTATTTCTTGAGTGGAATAAAAAGGTTATACAAATTATACTGTCAGTTGTTATTTCTGTGTTTTCACACATGCCAGGGATTATTCTAAGTAATTTACATATTTTAGATAATTTAATATTCATAAAGATCCTATGAGGTAGATACCATTACTATCCTTGAATTTCAAGTGAAGCAGCTGAGCAGAAGCAGCTTAATAACTTGTTCAGAGCCAAGGAACAGTAAGTATAGTTAAATTTGGAATACAAATCCAGTGCAATGGCTCTTCATTACCACATTGTATGCTGGCTATATTTTATTTTCATGTACAATCTACCTTAGTCTCAAAAGTGAACCTCCATATATATATATATATATATATATATATATACACACACACACACACATATGCCTGGCTCTTTAACTTTGACTCATATTAGGGGAATCAGTTAATATTTGGTAAATGAACAATTAAAACATACACATTGAAATGTCCGTAGTCTATTTATATGCAAACTATAAGGGAGCAGAGGACAGAGTAAGAATAAGCCTTCCTGTTGTGAAATACTGTGACTTTAGATGTTGGATTGACACTTTCACAGCATTAATTGATCACCAGCTTCTTTTTAGACAATTACAAGTCACCATGTTAATAGCAAGTTGAAAAATGCTTTAAAGATGTAATACAAATATATGTTGGTATATATGTACTTCATTTTACTTGACTTCAGAAATCAAATTATTAATTTTTTTGCTTTGGTTTTAAAGAAATCTTTGAACTTATTTGGAAATACTATTGCTGCAAATTATCTTCACAATGTTTAGAAATCATACTGCTTTGCATACATCAAACATGAATTGGCTCTAGAAGTTATATAGGACTTTAAACCCCAGGATCATGGTGGTTGTTGCTGGGAGGTTAGAGACTTAACCCAATTATTCTATTTAGGAGGTAGCCAATTGGGAGGTTCTTAGGTCATTTGGGGCATTGCCTGGGAAAGTAGTTGTGAGAAGTTTGTTTTATCAGAACAGTCAGGCCCAGCTACCCTCTCTTTTTCCTCACTTGCCACACCATTTCCATCCATCCCCCAGCCTCACTAGACAACCAAACCTAGGAGGGTGGGTATCTGATCTTGACTGTGAACCTCAAAAACGTAAGACAAAATACATTTCCTTTCTTTATATGTAGCTTAAGTATTCTATCACAATGACAAAAAACTGATTACTATACTTTCTCTGAGTTAATGTTAAGACATCATAACAGCATTTGACTGAAAGCAATACACTGGGTTTCCAATACAGTTCTACATTTTACTTGTTGAACATTATGGCTAGTGGTGTATTAAGCCTAAGATTATAAAGTGAATTGAAAGTAGTTATTACAGGGGCCAGTGCCGTGGCTCACTTGGCTAATCCTCCGCCTGCGGCACCAGCATCTCATATGGGCGCCGGGTTCTAGTCCTGGCTGCTCCTCTCCCAGGCCAGCTCTATGCTGTAGCCCAGGATGGCAATGGAGAATGGCCCAAGTGCTTGGGCCCTGCACCTGTATGGGAGACCAGGAGGAAGCACCTGGCTCCTGGCTTCAGATTGGCATAACTCCAGCTGTGGCGGCCATTTGAGGGGTGAACCAACGGAAAAGGAAGACCTTTCTCTCTGTCTCTCTCTCTCATTGTCTAACTCTATCTGTCAAAAAAAAAAAAAAAGAAAGAAAGAAAAAAAAAGTTATTACAAAAAATAAGGGGAAATAAATAAGTGCAAGATTGAGAGAGAAAGGATAACCATATAGTTATTTTAGAATCATATCTCTGAAATAGATGAAATCTCTATTTCTTTTAATAAAAATAATACATAAAATACACTCAAGAAAATGAAAAAAAATGTGTACTGTGATTAAGATATGCAGGTAATAGCCTTAAATACTTCTACTTCCCTGAAACCGAATCTGCGCTTTTGACTTGCCTGGCTTCTGCTCATTATCATCTCTCCTTCTTTGCTCATTGTTGTCCCACCTATGTTGCCTTTCCCTCTTCCCAGGCCTATTTGAGACCTTGAAGCTCTTTAAGGTGCAGCTGAAGACTCCCAGCACTTTAGAGCTTTCCAATTGGATTCCAGCCACCTTGACAATTGCCTCCTCTGCCATCTGATACTTTCCTCACAACCTCTGATGCCCCTTTTGGAGATGGGGCAGTCTGCTCTTATACTTTGTTGTTTGTTTCATATAACTCTGTTGCTACAACTAGATTTTACTTTTTTAAATGCAGATACTTCATTTTATTCATTTTTACAAACAGAACCGTATGCATATTAAATATGCAGTGAACACTTGTTGAATGATTCATGAGATTTGGACATTATTATCTAAAGTTCTTTATGTCTTTTCTGTCAGAGTTATGGAGAATGTTGTAAACCAGGACTTTTCCAAGCTATTTAAACCTGCTTCTAAACCCAATTATACTAGTAGAAGGCTTTTCTTGTTTTTGTTTTTCTTAATAGAACATGGTTCCATATAATTGGGAGTCTGAGGAAAAAGGAAAGCAGAAAGAAACCATTTCATCGTCCTGCTAAGTGTAGGGGGCCCTTGGGCTTTTAACAGCCACCTCTAAATCATTTGAACAGATATTTTCCCTAAAAAATGGGATATCATCATAATATTAGAAAGTTCTGTTGTCAAATTGTTATTACTGTTTGCATTTCACATTCAACCAAACCTAAAGCATATTTAGATATTAAACTTTTTCTTGCTGGATGCTGTGAACCTGTGGCTGATGCATTTTACTGTGTGTGTAGCTTTGCAAAAAGGAATATACAGCTTCCTTATGGGTATTGGTTTCATTTTTGACAGTTAATTTTCTCATTGTAAAATTTCTATTTAAATTTAATCACTATTGGAAAGATGGTGGACTTTTTATATAACTCACTGTAAATAGAAAACAAGGTTTTAAAAGTATGTAAATAATCTGCGAATGCAAATGAAGTGGTATATGGTGCCTTGTCACTCTCTCAAGTCTTATTACACATGTCTATTTAATTTCTTTTATAGGATAAAAAATGCCACCCTAGAGGCCAGAAGGAGAACAGTAGGCTGTATATATGTAGTCTGTTGCACTGCCAGTGAATTTGGGGTCAATTTACAAGCTAACAAGCATCAGATTGAGAGTTTATAAGTAAGGCTGTTTTAGGCCAGAGTAACTGGGATGAATGGGAGAAATTGTGCTAAAGTAGATTTATTTACTAATCTAGCTACTAAGTTACCTTTAATCTTTATTCACTCCAGATAAACTAAGAGAGTGATGGAAAAAATCTTTTTAGCTCTCTCTGGTCCAAATCAGGTAAAATATTAAATAACAGCCATGTGGTCTAAAACTCTTTGGTTTATTTTTATATACTCAAAGTCAATTATGCCACATCTTTGAAAGGGATAAGTGCACACTGGGGAATATTTGCTAAGAGAACATCACTTTCTAAGAGCACTTAACTTTCATTTGGCATCTGTTCCCATAACTTTTCTGATATCACTATCTTACTTTTGTCTTATTGCTTCGAAACATTTGTTTTGGCAACAAAGTTCTCTTCATGTAGCTTTGTAAAGTAGTTCTGTTTTCTATGTGAACTTAAAGAATACTTATCTCAAAGGATAAAAATGGAGAAACCAACATTTAGACAGGCAGAAAAGAGAGTTGTGACATCTTGGTGGCGTTCAACTGTGTAAGTCAAGTTGTATCTGAAGCATTATTCCCTTCTGACTTGATTGTTCATGAGATACCCTATAACCTTCCACAAGTTTTCCTGGTTTCCTTTATCAGGTCTGAGTTAGCCTGCTGCTAATCACAGACAGGACAGTCCTAACAATGCATGGGGACAACAGAGGCCCAGAGATGTGCTATGTGCTGAAAGAACTTGGTGGAGAACCACTTAGAGTGTGATGTTAAGATGGGTCCCCTCCAGAAACCTCCTAGAAATCCCACACTATGTGGATATTACAAGATTGTAATTTGTGAGTCAGTGTGCTTGTTAAGAATTAGTATTTCTGTAAAATTAAGTGTCACAATAATTATAAAACTTGTTAAAAGCATGAAAGAAAAAATACTATCACCATTATAGCCAATATGAAGGTTATCAGAAGGACGATGTATAACAATGTTAATAAAACTAATGAATATGTTATGTATGAACATACTGTGTCCAGAAAAAAAAACATAAATTATGGTATATATATATACACTATGTAATACTACACAGTGGTAAAAAATGAAATCTTGTCTTTTGCAACAAAATGAATGCAACTGGAAACCATTATACTCAATGAAATAAGCCAATCCCAAAAAGACAAATGCCATATGTTTCTCCTGATCTGTGCTAACCAATAGAGTACTAAAAAGGTAATCTATAGGACTGAAATTAACAACTTTAGACTCAGGGGTTGTTTACAGCGCTTGTCTCAACTGTTGAGGAACAGTGCTTTTTTCTTCTACTATTTGTTGAACTCTTAGTGTAGGGTTAATCTTATGAGTATAAAGTAAACTGAACATTGATAGACCTTTGTAAAAATAAGGAGTTGGAATAGGAAAGGGAAGAGGTAGAAGGGTGGGAGCATGCGTGGGAGAGAGGGTAGAGTGGGAAGTATCCCTGTGTTTCTGAATCTGTACTTAGTTAATACATGAAATTTGTATACTTTAAAGGAAATTTTAAAAAAAGAGACAAAAGGAGAATGTATCCAATATTATAAGCTAACATTCTTTGAGACATTGTAAGTGAATTCAAATATTTATTCCTGACTATATATTTTATAAAATCACTATCTTCCATAAAATAATTTCCACTTTTCATATTTATGTGATATGGTTATGCTCTGGTTTGAATCTGCTCCGTAAAGTTCTTGTTTTAGAAACTTCATCCCCAGTGTAACAATGATGGAAGGTAGGGAAAGAATTGATTTTGATTCACTAACCCATGAACTCATCACCTCTTATAATATGGATTAATGTTCTTATCTCAAGAATGGGTTAGTTATCTTAGAGTAGGTTTGTTATAAAGATGAGTTCAACCTCCTCTTGTCACTCCCACATTCTGTTGCTCTTCCCTCTACTGCCATAGAATGGTGCAGCACAAAGTCCCCTACCAGATATTGCTCTTTGATCTTGGATTCCCCAGTCTCTAGAACCATGAGACAAATATATTTCCACCCATTATAAGTTATCCAGTCTTTATTCTGTTATAGCAGCATAAAACAAACTAAGATGAGCTGTTTTTTTCTTTAATCTATCCAGAAAGAGGTTGGAAAACCACAAGCCTTAGGACAAATCTGGCCACTGCCTCTTTTTATGACTAAAGCTTGTTTGGAACACAATCATGTCCACTCATTTAGTGTTGTCCATTGTAGCTCTCACACTACAGTGGCAGAGTTGAGTAACTGTGACAGAGAACATATACTTCACTAAGCCTCGAGGCATTTGTGTTTGTCCATTTACAGATAAACATTTGTGAACCCCTCCTCCATAAATGCTTTTCCTGTTTCATTTGAGATAATTGATTTTGATTTAAGCACATTTATGTATTTTCAACATTTTAAGAATAAAGCTACTTTGTAAATATAGAAAAAAAAGATGTACACATTTTGTTTCCTTTTTGTCTAGCACAGCTTGGATATACAAATTTGTTTGATAACTTGATTAATTGTTATAACACCTCTTCTGATGTAATTTTTCATTTGTGCAATTTTTCAGAGATTTGAACCATATACCTGAATGTTTTATAACTTTCTAGACCCTGCATAAATGGTTTTCTTTTCTTCCATTCCTCCTTTCTTTCCTTCTTTCTTTCTTTCTTTCCTTCCTTTCTTCCTGCCGGCCTGCTTGCCTGCCTTCCTTCCTTCCTTTGTTTTTGAAAGATTTTTGTTTATTTAGTTGAGAGCCAGAGTTACAGACAGCAAGAAGGAGAGACAGAAAAGTCTTCCATTAGCTGGTTCACTCCCCATGGCTGCAATGACTGGAGCTGAGTTGATCTGAAGCCAGGAAGCAGGAGATTCTTCCAGGTTTTCCACACAGGTGCAAGGACCTAAGCATTTGGGAATCTTCTGCTGTTTTCCCAGGCCATAGCAGAGACCTAGATTGAAGAGGAGCAGCCAGAACATGAACCAGTGCCCAAATGGGATGCTGGAGCCACAGGCAGAAGCTTATTTTATTATGCCACAGTGCCTGTCCCCCTTTTTTTTTCTTATAAAGATTTATTTATTTGAGAGAGTTGGTAGAGTTAGATGGGGAGAGAGAGAGAGAGAGAGAGAGAGAGAGAGAGAGAATATCTTTGATCTGCTGGTTCACTCTAAATGGCCAATGGCCAGAGCTGGGCAAATCTGAAGGCAGGAGCCAGGAGCTTCTTCCAGGTCTCACGTATGGGTACAGGGGCCACCTCTGCTGCCTTCCCAGGCACATTAGCAAGAAGTTCCCACAAGCTTGAGGCACTGCAGCATTTAAACCCTGATCCCATACAAGTGAATACATTGATATCAACACTAGGTGGCATACTCTTTTTTTAAAAAAAAGGATCAGATATCCTACCTCTGTTATTCACCAAGAGTACTCATAGGCAAGTCATTTAAGAGTGACCTCTACAGAATTAGAAAAACACACATTCATATGGGTGTAATGAGGGACGTCTATACTATCATCTATACTATACATTTTTTTTGACATGCAGAGTGGACAGTGAGAGAGAGAGAAAGGTCTTCTTTTGCCATTGGTTCACCCTCCAATGGCCGCCACGGCTGGCACACTGCTGCCAGTGCACCGTGCTGATCCAATGGCAGGAGCCAGGTGCTTCTCCTGGTCTCCCATAGGGTGCAGGGCCCTAGCACTTGGGCCATCCTCCACTGCACTCCCTGGCCATAGCAGAGAGCTGGCCTGGAAGAGGGGCAACTGGGACAGAATCCGGCACCCCAACCGGGACTAGAACCCCGTGTGCCAGCACCGCAAGGTGGAGGATTAGCCTATTGAGCCGTGGCGCCGGCTATACATTTCTGACCTCATCTCCTAGTATTCTCTTCCTTCCAGCTACAATGCACAGGAAACAAGTATGTTGTTACCTCTAAGTCTTTGCCTTTAATGTCAATTCTGTTTGTGATGCATTCTCTTACATGTCTGGTTTACTCTTTATATACTTGATGGCAAAACCTATGCAAGTCTCCCCCACACTTTATTGATGCAAGTCTGTACTCCCTGTTCCTGTATTATTTTTTAGAACTTAATATCACTTTACATAAACTATATATGATTGCTCCATTTTATTTGTCTACCGGAAATTAACCTCTTTGAATTCATAAAATTTTTACTATTACATGATATATTCCTAGTACTTAGAACACAAATTTCCCATAAAATCTAGGTTGAACAAATTGATAAATGATACAAGACATTTGGAAATGAATGAATAATCCATATGATTGAAAATATGTGGATGGTGTATATTAATGTGTATAAATTACAAAAAAAGCAGATTTCTACTCCAGTTTATTGCCAGTTCTTAAAATTGCTTGCCTTGTCCAGATTAAATATCATTTTTGAATTATGAGGGTAGCTTGCCACAATAAAGCAGACAACAACTTTCTTCAGATTTACTGCTAAATCCCATATGTGACCATCTATATTCTTGGGTAAAATTTTACCCAAGAAGATTTTAAACCCACAATACATACCACAATAATGAAAGTAGAAAACGCATTTGTCTCATCCTAACTCCTTCTCTCGTTCTCCCTCCCAATCTCATGCTCTCCTTTTTCCCTCTTCTCTTTCATAAGGGGCCTGGACCTCTTTCTACATATAACTTAGAAGTGCTACCTTCCTATTTATAGGACTAATTATTATGTTTTTATTAATATGATATTAGTTATGTATAAATTATATTTTTCAATAGAAAGCATAATCAAATCAACAAACACTGTGTGGTTATAAACCAATACATTGCATATTACCTCATGGAAGCAAACATTTTTAAAGGTCATGATATCACTCAGAATAAACTGAATTTTAAAACTGCCCTATTAAATTTTGAGACTAGGCTCAAAAACACACCATTTGGAACACTTAATGCTTTAGTATCACGTTCAGCTATACTCTTTACTCTGTGAAATGAAATCATGACGAGTGATTTAAAGGCATTTTTCAAGATTTCTTAAATTAATCAATGTATATGTATGTATATATTTATACATTTTTGAAAACCACTTAAAAGAATAAGGGAAATGTGTTCAAAATAAAGCTACTTGAACCTTAGGGGAAAAGCTGTCCTACCATTAGGGCAGTGCATTAAAAAGTTGCTGCTTGAGTGGCCACTCTCATGTTGCTTTTAGGACTGATTTTTGTTATCTTCTTTGTTGGCGGCCTGATAAGACATAAAGATGTTTTATTTTAGGAAGCACTTTGGTAATATGTATTCATCACAGCTTAGGCACTAAGAAATGTCTGTGTCTTTTCCTGCCTTGTTGAAATCATATTAACTATGGTGTGTTTCAGGAAACAGAAGAAAGAAAATGGTAAAATAAATCATGTAGTTGCATAGAAGCAACTAGTGGGATGGGGTTTTATTTACTTTATATATTCTTCATTTCCAAGAGACTCATCCAAATTTTCGGGAAGTGAAACACTGACATTCTGAATAGTATTATATTCACCCGGTAGTTCTTTAATACTTCTGAATTAATCAAAAGCAAATGACTATTTCATGTATTATATACTCCAATAAATAAAAAGACCAAATTACACTTTTCCCACTTGTTTTTTACCTACTAAATATATATAGAGTACTTACTATGTGCAAGTTTATTTTAAAAAATGTCTAATTTTAGGAATTTTCAGGAAAAAAAATAAGTTTTTTCCTGCTTTGCTTTTTGGTCACAAGTCTTATCGATAAGATTAAAAAGTATTATAATTTTCACAATTCATTGAAATAATTAACATGATGAACATTTAAAATATTACATTTGTAGTTTCTTTTTTCCCATAGAAAGAAGATAGCCTCATTATCCTTTGTCCATACAATTTTATTTTAGCCATCTATGGTACACCTTTGGAAATTAAAAAGTAAGAATGCAAGGTATTGGGAATTCATAAAATATATATATTTTAAATGCAGCAAGAGTTATGGGTTGGGTTGAATTGTATACCCCCAAAAGATATGTTGATGCCCTACTCTGTAGTACCTGTAATGTGACTTTGGAAGTAGTTTTTATAAATATGGTAAAATTCATATGAGATTCACTGGAGTAGGGTGGGCCTAAACCCAATGACTGGTGCTCTTGTTAAAAAGCCATGTGAAGACACAGAGGCCAACTGAGAGAATACCATGTGCTTGTGACAGAGACAGACATTGGAATGATGTGGCTACAACCCAAGAGATGCTGTGCATTGCTGAGTACCATTAGAGGCTGGGAGAGGGACATAGAACATATTCTCCCTCACATTGCCCAGAAAGAGCCAACGATACCCATAACTTGAGTTTTAGAATTTTTGCCTTTAGAACTTTGAAAGAATAAATTTCTGTTGGTTTAACCCATCCAGTTACAGTAATTAGTTATGCTAGCCCTATGAAACTAATACAGCAAGTCTCTAGCAAGTAACAGGACATCCCCTTGCAGCCAGTTAGAGACACAGGTAGCAGTTAAACTAATACTGCAAGTTACAAAAGATATAAATGTGAACCTCTCAGATTTCATGACAAATCCCTTATATAATGTTTATAAAATCAATATACAGAGTCAATGTAACACTTAGTCTAAGGATAATAGTAACTTGTACAAAATAGAAATTTCTCTGTTACTGAAAGAAGTCAAATGTAGGCAGGAAGGCTAACATCATATGATGCTCCCTCTGTCTCATCTTTCCTCTCACTTGGCTTTCATGCTTAGTCCAGATCACTGCTGAGCTTCAGCCATCCCACCGACATTGGTCAATTGGATAAAAAGGAGATGAAGGTCACATTGCTTACTTTTAAGAATACTTCTCAGAAGACACAGATTATGCCTCTGTTCTTATCCCTTAGGCTAGGAATGTGTCAAATGGCCATAGTTTGTTGCAGGACAGGCTGGGGAGTAGACATACACCTTGCTAAAAATCCAGAGTTTTATCAGTACTGATAAAGGAAACAATGATGGGTGCAGGGATAATCAGTGGTCTCTACCACATGGAAATGATCCAAAGATCCAAAAATAAATAAGTCCTTTTGTAGCACAAACTTCTATGAAAATAATTGATTTATACTTCATGAGATATCAGTTGAAGTCAAATTAATCCACAACATTAATTGGACTCCCCCAACCAGAACTCTCAATTCTATCAACTGTACATATACATCAGATATCTTTCTACTTTTATTCTCTATTGACAACAACATAGTTCATGCAGACCACTGTAACGACACCTCCTAATCAGCCTTCTTGCTGCTCTGTTCTTGGCATCCTTTAATGCATTTTCTCTTTTCTTTAGTTTCTATTATCTTCAAGGTAACATCAGCATTTTTCAAAAAGATTTATTTATTTGAAAGAGTTACAGAGAGAGAAAGAGAGAGATCTTCTATCTGCTGGTTCACTCCCCAAATGGCTGCAATGGCCAGGGCTGGGCCAGGATGAATCCAGGATCCAGGAGCTTTTTCTGGGTTTCCCACATGGCTTCAGGGGCCTAGCACTTCGGTTGTATTCCACTGCTTTCCCAGGCGCTGGGAGCTAGATCAGAATTGGAGCAGCTGCGACTCCTACTAGTATGCATATGAAATGCCTGAGCTATAGGCCATAGCTTAACCTGCTGCACCACAGCCCCAGTCCCATTGTCTAGTATTTTAAGCATGGCTGATGAAGTCCTGTTTCAGCTTCTTACTGCTCCGTGTAGCTGAGTGAGCTTCCTGTTCTGACACTCCTAATTAGATTCTCTGTGAGTCTGTCATGCTAAGGTTGTGTCTCTTTCTTCATTGTCTAAGAGTTTAAGTCTTCATCTTTGTACTCATTTTTCCCATTGCCTGAATTCTTCATATTTATAACTTGAGGACCTCTATTCAATCTCTCAGTACAGGCTTAAAATGTGCATTCTTATGGAGCTCTCCTTCAGCTCACTTCGATTAGCTCTGTAAGTATCCAAATCCTATTTTAAAAAGTGCCTGTCTTGGGGGCGGAGCTGTGGCATAGCGGGTAAAGCTACCACCTGCAGTGCTGGCATCCCACATGGGCGCTGATCAGCTAAGCTCAGCTCCTGCCAATTCAGCCATTTGGGGAGTGAACCAGCAGATGGAAGATGGATGGATCGATCTCTCTGTCTCTCTCTTTGCCTCTGCTTCTCTGTAACTCTGCCTGTCAAATAAATTATGAAAATACTTGTCTTGTTTATAATTTCATGTTTGATGCCTTCCTCATTAATGTATTCTATTTTCTTTACTATTTTATCTCCAATTCTTACAATAAGGCTTGGGATAGATTAATAACAGGTCACCAATTTTTATTTTAGTTTAAAAACATTTCTAAGTTTTATAAGAAAACCACCTGGGGTTAATATCTAAAATATTTTAGTAAGTATCCTGTAACCTCATGAATTTGTTATCATGCCTTGTTTTCCTAGGTTTTAGTCTGGTTTTGGACATATAGCAGCACTTTATGATAATTTATGTATGATTAGAATTACAAAGATTTTTCAAAACATTTCAAACCAATAGTAAATACTGCTTTTGTGGCAGGCATTGTGCTAGATTATATACATACATTGGCAATTAAAACAATCCGTATCCTCATGGAGATTTCATTATCAGATACGTTATTCGTACAGCTAATGATGAATTTATAATAGAATATAGAAATCCATACAACAGAGTGTTAAGTGATGCATTTACAGTGTGGCATTATTATATTGATAATGAAAGATGTTTAGATATATAGTCATATTATAAACAATCTGCTTATAAAAATATTCATAACAAGATTCTGGTCCAGTATAAAATGAATGTCTAAGAACTACTACCACAATGCTAAAGAGGTTTTCACTGAGGTTTAACCAAAAGTAATATTTTAGTGTATTTGAAATGTGCTTTATATAGAGAAACTTCATTAAATAAGAGAAGTGGAATTTTTATTATTATTAGACCATAATTTTTCAATAATTTAATACTATATTTGACATGAAAAGGTCAAATAGCTATTTGTATAAATAGTTATATGGATCCTAATCATTAGGCTTGTTAACAATATTTTAGTTGAAGATACAACATAACTACTTCCATTTTATAATGAGTGTGGCAGAAATAATTGGGTGATTTTAAATAATTTTGAAGCTTATTAATTATATCTCATTTCCTATAAAACCTGGAGGTGCTATTGTGGGGTTGAACTGAATAAAATAGCCAGCCAGAATATCCTGAATACCTGCCATGTTATAGGCATCAAAATAAATACTTAATATATTCTGTTGCTAATCCTCACAACTACACTGCAAGGTAGATGCAGGTGATTCGCCCAGGGTTACTTACTAAGTGGCAGGCAAGGGATTTGAATCTGTCTGACCAATTCAGGCACAGCTTGGATGTCAGTAGGAATAGGGGAAAGGTCATACAATTCTATTCGAATAAGGAGTCCTCTATCCTGGAACCTTATTATGTTGACAGTGTGTCCTAGTTCATCCTCCAAAGTTTTCAGTGATCAGCAGACCTATTTCCATAAGATTGAAAATCTGCTTTCCTGAAAAGGCTCTTAACAAAATAAAATAACTCCAAAGCCCTGAATGAAGACCCAAATTAAGAACAGAAATATACCTGTATCTTCCCAGAATAATCTCTTCATCTAACATTTTTCTGCTCATCTTAGAAATGTACAGTTATCACTAAATAATATTTAGAATTATTATTCTTTTAGCAGGTCACTGAAGCAGAATTTCTATTCTCTGCTTCAGTGGAAAGAAGAAGTCAGGTTATAGCATTCTTCAGCCCCTTCTGGCTTCTCTGGGCAGCTTTTGAGACACATGTGCATTCCTTAGTTTCATGGCTTTTGCTATGAAGCAGAGCCCCTAAAGTTCATTACTGCAGGAAATCAGAGTGGCAAGTACATGAAAGGTGGTCCTGCAACAACATCCTTCATGATTTAGGGTGTCATCAAACCTGCCAAAAATGATATCAACATCCAGTGCAGTAATGCCACCTTTTGGATTACAAGTCTCCATGTTTATATTCAAAAATATCAATCATTCTAAATACTGACCCAAGCTTGTCTCTTAGTAGCAATATTTCCATTTGCAATAAAGATGTACGGGAGGACTCTTCCATGTTCATGGCTCTTATATCAATGTCAAAATTAGTGTATAAAGCATCCATCAAATGCATACACAAGGTGAATTGGTCATGCCTTTTACAAAGTTCTATATATTTGAGATTTTACTAGGCATTTCCAGATACCTCCGGAAGCAAGTGAATTAACAAGTTCTAAGCCACTTTTCATAAGCAAGAAAGAAAAAGAAACAAGATGTGGCTTAAAAACGCTATTAGTATATCTGTTCAGAAATTTGAGTGCTTAAATTTTGAGTTACAATGAAAATGATAATTGATGTCAGAAATACTTTTGCTTTCAGCCATAATAATCTTCTATGAACAGACATGATATACTTCTTGGTAGATGACCAATTGAAAATGGCGAGTTAAGCAAGCCTTATTCTAGTTACTATGAACTTACCAAGTACACAAATACTTAATGATCAGCTAAGGTCTATTTTCACTTCCATAGATTATACAGCATTCCAGTTATTAAGACTGACATGTTTGACACTCCTCTGTGATCCTCTTTGTACATAAGAAACAAATTCCTCACATTTAAGAGACATGACACTAAAAGAACAAGAAATATTTACATGGTACTCCCATTGCAAATAATGCAGCCAATGCTTTATGCCTACTGATATTGTTAACTTTCCTGGGACAGAAAAACAACCACCTGAAGGCTGTCACCAAAATTTTAGTATCTTCATGGAGCTTTACTCTCCTTTGAAGGGTGTTCATATCCAAGCATTTATCATTTTTCTGCCCATGTGTTTTCTTGAAAGAGGCAGTCACTTGCTTTGCTCTGCATGTTGTAAAATATCATAGTTTAATTAGTGTACCAACAGACTCTCAATCATTGCCTGTGATTACTGTATGGCATAATATTGCACCACTCCTGCTGATTGCCACTTATATTGTGATTTATACCTTTAAACTAATTTTCACATAATTATGTGGCCTATACTGCTATACAGCTATAATTTTTAAAAATTTATTTATTTGAGAGGCAAGAGAAGAAGACAAAGAGACTGCTTCCATCTGCTGGTTCACTTACTAAATACTAGCAATGTCCCAGGCTGGGAGAGGGGACAAGAATTCAATCCAGGTCTGTAGTTGGCAGGAGCCCAACCACTGAGACTCTACTGCTGCCTCACAGGGCCTGCCATTAGCAGGAAAGTAGAGTCAGCAGCCAGAGCTGGATATTGAAACCAGTTGCCCCAATATGGCATGTGGATGTCTAACCTCTAGGTCAAGCACCCATTGCAAGACTACTATTATTGAACATTGTCATATCACCCATATTACCTCTGGAGGGTGTTCATAATTAAACTCCAAAAGTCATGTTTGCATTGTCTGCGGGGCTTAGTATAGTGTTTTCTTTGACATGGTAGACATTCAGAGTGTTGCCTGAATTACTAATGAGATTATAATCAAAAAGGAACATGATTATTTCAGAAAATAGTCTGTTGTATTATTCTGTTTTATTTATATTTTATTGTCAGCAATTGTGTATTCATCCATCTACTCATAATTGAATTACAAAACAAAAGTATTTTTGGTTTCATTGCTTATAGATTCAGCTAGACATGGCTTAGCATATTCTAACCAGTAATATGACACATAATATTGAATATGCACTTATCCTTGTTCCCGTGAAACTAATTGAATCATTAAGTTATAGCCATTAAAAAACTGACCAAATGGTATGAACGTAAGTTATGAGTTTACCAGTAATCTAATTTTGATTCATTTACCATTTTTTGCCTCTTTCTCTCCATCCTTTTCCCCTGTAGAAACATCTGAGACAGTTGCTGAGCATAACTACATCCTATTCAAGAATGACATAAATTTGATCTTGATTTTATAATTGAAAATACTTATAATATGTTCTACAGCATCCAATATTTCTCATTATACTTAGAAATGTCTTTTCCTTTTGTTGCCCTCAAAACTTACATGTCTGATAAAATTCTTGTGTCAGCCTGAGATAGAGGTAGAAACTTTAAACATATGTCATTGGAAAGAAGAGGCTTGTTTTTCAATCCACTAATACTCTCTCGCATCCATGACACTAAGATAAGGTCTCTCAATGTCAATGGAATCCTAGAACACATCACAGGGTATTATACATAATAATCAGTCCCCTTAGATGAGGAAATGGATGAATATGTAAGTGTTGGAAATTCACAGATTATTTTAGGGTACACACAGTATTTACCTTTTAAGGACCTCTTTCTGCCAAGAGGTCAGTTACTGATACCAGATTCACAAAACTATGGTTTATGTCCCTCTAGTATTGCATGAAGGATTGTATGTGTCTTTTTTTATGGCTTTGAGGAAAACCCAGGTCATTTTTCATTTGTTATTTATTACAGACGAAGATTTGTGAGAAATTTTCTTGAGATGAAAAAATTGCTTACGCTTTGAGCATTTCTAGCTGATCATTCTTCAAAGTTTTAATTGTGGGCCTCTACCTCATTGCTGTGAATTATACTTTTTTTAAAGATTTATTTATTTATTTGAAATTTAGAGAGAAGGAAAGAGAGAGAGATTTATTTTTGACAGGCAAGTGGACAGTGAGAGAGAGAGACAGAGAGAAAGGTCTTCCTTTTTGCTGTTGGTTCACCCTTCAGTGGCCGCCACGGCTGGCGCGCTGCGGCCAGTGCACTGTGCTGATCCGAAGGCAGGAGCCAGCTGCTTCTCCTGGTCTCCCATGGGGTGCAGGGCCCTAGCACTTGGGCCATCCTCCACTGCCTTCCCCGGGCCACAGCAGAGAGCTGGCCTGGAAGAGGGGCAACAGGGACAGAATCCAGAGCCCCGGCCGGGACTAGAACCCTGTGTGCCGGCGCCGCTAGGTGGAGGATTAGCCTATTGAGCCGCGGTCGTGAATTATACTTTATAACACATATGTTGCCTAGATTCATCTACTTTCTCATAATTCTAAGTTGGTTCCCTTTCTGAAGAGTCTTATCCTTCTAGAGGGCTCTGTTATCTCATATCAAGGCTGTAACTCTTAGTTGTATTTCTAGTACCTCTGGCACCATCAATATGTAGGCACCTGGATGTTCATGCCTGAACTAGTGCACTATCATCCCAATTAGCCTACATGGTGTACAGTTTATAATAAGTACTATATAGACCATGAGTCATTGTTGGGTTATTATCTCGAAGTATCACTTTAATTTTGCCATTTCCCAGTTCAGAAGTATCCAAAGACCCCTTAATGCTCGGGGCGAATAGCAAAATTGGTTGTATTCCAACTCCTTTCCATGGGCCCTGTTTTTTTTTTTTTTTTCTGTCTCTCTCACTTTCTTTTTATACCTCTTCCGCTTTTACGGTGCTTGCCAGGGCTGCTTGCCTCCAGCAAAGATACTATCCACCTTTGGGCAATGTGTTTTTCAGTTACATATTCAAAATTGTAATGTATCTGTCTCATTAGAGGCGAAATAACCACTTTCAGAATACCAACTACAGGACTTCAAAACTGACAGAATTCTCTTGGCTAGTAAGAAAAATCAGAAGAATGAAGACCAGCTCTTCTGCATGTAGGATTGTGTACAAGAATCTCCAGTAAGTAAAGGAAAATTATTATCAAAAGGAGAACAAGAGTTGTAAAGCATCACTCTGCTGATTTACAGGTCCTTGCAATTCACTGAACAAACAGGCTCAGCTTATCCATTAATTACTTCATTCATTCATTCCTTTACCCACAAGACTTTAAACTCCAAAACAGCAAGGATCATAGCTCTTTTGTTAATTACTGTGTTTCTAGTAACTACTGCAAATTGTACACGTTCAATAAACATGAGAATGAAAAAATAGTTTCTGAACTAACACAGTAACATGTATATGCTAGATCTTGAGGACAAAGTATAAAAAAAGATACCATACTTACCCTCAAATAACCCAAAGAACTTATGGTATGAAACAGCATAATTGGTGTATAGTGCTCTATATAGAATTTACTGGTCTCGACATCTTTAGTTTCATATAAATTTGTAATTACATAAAATGGCTAAGCCTCTTCCATACTATCTTTCCCTCAATTGCAGTCCAGCCCAGCTTATATGCAAAATTATATACATTCTATACTTTCATGTGTGTTGCATTGCTCTTTAATAGGGGTGAGGGAAGGAGAGTATATTTCTGAAAGTACATCTCATTTTTTAGATAAGTTATAAATCCCTTGAAAATAACAACTATTTGTCATAATTTGTATGCCTTGGGGGATATAAAAAAGAACCTTGCTCATAATAGGTCTTAATTGTTACAGAATACCCATAAATCTGACTGGAGGGACTGCTGTTGAGCCCTCAAAACTGGATCTGCTCAGCTAACATGCAGCAAGTCAGTTACTGACACCAAAGTAGGTGAAGAAGATACTTTATTTGTGATGCAGGGAGGAAGAAGTGAGGCAGCAACCACTGACTTCCCAGACAGACTCACCAGTAATTAAAGGCAGTGAATCTTATAAAATGAGAGTTGAACAGTGTGTGATTGGCTCATGTGTAGGTCTCTAGTAGGTCCACAGTACACGTGGCCTTCCTTGGATTGGTTAGTGATAGAGGCTGATGTATTTCTTTGGATATGGCAAAGGTGGCCTCCAGTCTGTGTAGGAGATATGGATAGATTGGTTATTACTTTGATTGAAAGTGAGTTGATTGAACTGTGAGTTCCTTAGAAGTTCTTAGATTAAAGACTAACATTGAAATGTTAACTGTGGGGGGAGATCTTAGTCTTTATAATTTAGTTTTGGCTCTGGCTATGCACTCCCTTAATTTAATGAGTTAATCTTTACTGAAGAACTATAAGGTGAGAGGGATAGGGATTTGGTGTCATGAGAATTGTTTTCTAATTGATAGTTTTTGATAGTTTAAATGTAGCACAGTCCATAAATTTTAAAATCAAAGGTGCTGCATTGGAAGGGATCCTAGATTTGGGGTGCAGGTTCTAATAAATTTTAAAGGCTTGAGTTGTCTCTTGATTTCAGAGAATAGAGCTTGAAAAATGGGTTCTATTTTTGGCTCATATTGCAAACCTACAATATAGCATATATGATGCCATTAATGCCTTTGCAACTGTGCCTTTCATTCAAGTCCTTAACATTTGGACAGTTAAAGAGAATGTTATAATTAAAGGTTATGAACATTGCTGCTCCCTATAGCCATGGATGGTCAAACTCCGTTATTTAAACACAGAGTTAATAAGACTGGGGTTAAGAGTTTAATTCCCTTTGTGGTCCAGTTACCTTTTGTCCTTCTATTCTATTCCTAGCCAAAGACTAGATACCAAATCCTAACTGTCAACTCAGAAAGCCATGCTTTATTTGAGGGAGATTGACTTGGAAGAAAATGTTAGTGGAGAAAACCAGCTGAAAGCATATCTTCACTAGTGTCATTTTAAATAACCCATTTATGTATTCATTACCAGTCTGTGAAGTGCCCACCATGATTCTAATACTCTACTCATCTCTGGGGAGATAAAGATGAAGGTAACATCATCGCTGCTCTTGAAAAATTCTTGAGTTTATTTGATTTAAGGACCTCATGGATGTTTTGACACTTAAGAGTATTGTGGGATTTTCTTTTTCTGGTTGGCTAGTTAGGAGATACTTGTCCTGAAGCCAATATTTTTATCTAGAACTATTCCAATAGGATTTTCTAGCCTGTCAAAATATTTTTGAGGTCTAAATTAATAAAGATCATTTAGTATTTTAGATAAAATATCCTGTTAAGATCTTTGTAAATTTCCTGATGCTTATTAGAAGATTGACAATAATATAGGACATTGTCTGCTATTTAGAACTATGCAGAATATTTTACTAAACTCACAGATTTTCTAAAAAGAATAAAATAATCAACAAATGAAGTATTTTTTGAGGTCCTTTGTTGCACAAGATACCAATGTGAATCATAGGGAGATGAACTATGGTCCTTTCATATCTGCTGTGAATATCTTTCAAGATCCCTAATGGATAACTGAAACTATGGAGAATACTCAAAAATATACTATATACTGTATATATATATATATATTTGTATTACATATAAATGTATTATATATAAATAAATACCATGTATTATATATAAATATATATAAACTATGTATGTATATATATACCATATACTATCTCACACACAGCATACACACATATATAATGTATATATAATATACATACTATGTAATGTTTTTAATTATATACATGCCTATGATGAAATTTAATTTACAAGCTAGACACAGTATAACATTAACAATAATAATAAAAATCAGTTATACCTTAATAAAAGTTATATAAACTAGTCTTTCTCATTCTCTTTCAACATGTCTTATTATACCATACTCCATGTTCTTGTGACAATGTGAGATGATAAAGGTGCCTTTCTTATGAGATTAAGTGAGATGAATGACATAGTCAGCGTGATTTAGTGTTAGGGTACTACGTGAGGATTACCTGAACAAAATCACTAGAATGCTATGATAGTCAATCTGATCACCGAGATGGCTACTAAAGGAATAATGGGTTGGTGATGCATACAGCACAGATATCCTGGAAAAAAAGGATGATTCAAATTCTCAAGCCAGCAGAGATGGATAGTATGAGGTTTCATCACATACTCAGAAGAGCATGTAATTTAAAAGATATAAATTATTTGCATCTATAATTTTTCCTGTATATTTTTAGACTACATTGATCATGGATAACTGAAACCTTGGGAAACAGAAATGTAAGTAAGGAGATGACTAGATTACAAGTGTAGCTGCCCAACTAATGAAACTTCCAAATTATTACTCAAGTCACAAAGGTATACCCACTAGGGATAAACAACATGTAAACAAAAAATAGATTTAAAAATATTAAGCATATTAGCCTTTCCTTAATTACTGTGTGATTTATTCAATTTTAAACGTATGAGTCAATGTTTTATAAAGTATCATTATTCAATAAGAAAGAAAACAAACTACTAGGAAGAGGGAGAAAGAAAATATATATGTCATAAACTGATTATCATTTTGTAATTGAGAAACTGAATTGAAACTTCCTCTTAGCCAGAGGCAATGAAGAAATGTCATTGGCTACAGAGATTTTATCATCAGAAAGGAGAAAGTTCATCAACTTATCAGTTTTTATTTTTCACAAAACATTCTAAAAGCATGTTAGATGTTACCATGTAGAGCGACAGAAATGATATTTCCTCTTAGAACATAAGATAACTAATGTAATTCAGCAAGACACTGAGTTATGGATGGGAGAATGTGACTCTGGTATTATGACTTATTGAGAGGCATAACTCAGATTTCTTAGATGTGTGTTTGGGTCTCCTATCACTTCATATTTCTTTTTTAAAATATTTTTATTTATTTATTTGAAAGTCAGAGTTACACAGAGAGAGAAGGAGAGGCAGAGAGAGAGAGAGTTCTTCTATCCACTGGCTCACTCCCCAGTTGGCTGCAATGGCCAGAGTTGTGCCCATCTGAAGCCAGGATCCAGAAGTTTCCTCTGGGTCTCCCATGTTAGTGTAGTGGCCCAAGGACTTGGGCCATTTGCTACTGCTTTCCTAGGCCATAGCAAAGAGCTGGGATCAGAAGTGGAGCAGCCAGGACTTGAACTGGTGTACATATGGGTTGCCGGCATTGCAGGCGGTGGCTTTACCCACTATGCTACAGTGCCAGCCCCAACAACTTCTTTCTATTGAACAAATTAGGAGATTTATGATAAATAATAGATGCCCATGATTTTTAAAAATTATACACTAATATTCAGATACTTATATAATAGAGTATCATTAAGCTAGATCAATAAGTATTAAAATTCTTATTTCCCAAGTGCTCTAAGATTTATAGGTAAATGCCCATTTGTGCTTTAGTTAATTCATTGAAAACTTAGGTGACAAAAAATAGCGACCTCCCCAAAGGAAGGAAGGAGGAAAGAAAAGAAAAAAGGAAGGAAGCAAAGAAGGAATGAAGAAATTAAGTAGTAGCAGTGAATGGACTACCAGAAAGAGGATACTTTTTATATATTAATGTGAAATAGAAAACTCATGCTGGATGAGTGACATCTTAAGGAGAAACCACAAAACTGTCATTTTTCTTTATAGTGAATAAATTGTATTAGAAGCCATAAGTAAGAGGGAATGAGAAACCTAAATGATTCATGGATAAATATTTCACTATTCTGAGACTATTGTGTATATTATAGTTAAAACACATAAATTTTAAAATCTAGGACATCTTCTTTAGTAGGATAGAAGAAGATATTGGAATAAAAGGAAGGTAATAATCTTATCTTTTGCAGTTTTACTTTTTATAAGCTGAAGAAAAATTGACAAAATTACACACATTCTAGCCAAGGGTAGCAACTTTCAGTTGTCAGAGCAACATATACATTTTCTTTTTTTTTTTTTTTTTTTTTTTTTTTTTGACAGGCAGAGTGGACAGTGAGAGAGAGAGAGACAGAGAGAAAGGTCTTCCTTTGCCGTTGGTTCACCCTCCAATGGCCGCCGCGGCCAGCGCGATGCGACCGGCGCACCGCGCTGATCCAATGGCAGGAGCCAGGAGCCAGGTGCTTTTCCTGGTCTCCCATGGGGTGCAGGGCCCAAGCACCTGGGCCATCCTCCACTGCACTCCCGGGCCACAGCAGAGAGCTGACCTGGAAGAGGGGCAACCGGGACAGAATCCGGCGCCCCGACCGGGACTAGAACCCGGTGTGCCGGCGCCGCTAGGCGGAGGATTAGCCTAGTGAGCCGCGGCGCCGGCCTACATTTTCAAGAATCAACTGAATGATGGAGTTGCTAAGTTTCTTCATAATACACAACAATAAGGGAGATGAGTCTGAGGCTGGCATTGAAACCCACGCCAGACATCAAACAGCATTTCATGTATTAAAGTGTTTATTAGATATACAGAGAGAGATTAATGAGGGTGTCAAAATGCATCTGTTACCTTTTGCGATGATCTAACTTAGATAACTAAAACACTGCATTTGAACAACCAAATTTGAATCAAATTTTCACTTTTTCATTGTGGTAGTAATGATTGCTTTTGATTCTAGATATTCAAGCTATAATTTATTGATTTTCCTTTAAAATTGTGCTAAAGGAGCTCTGTTGGGCTGTAGCACATGTGAACTCAAATCTAGGTTGTGATGACTTTTGTGCACAGTTGATCAGCAGGTACATGAGAGAATGTTTGATGTGTATGTAGTTTATGTTGTGTCAGTGATGGGAAAGATTGGCCAGTAGGACCTTTGAAAGCTATTAGGTAATGAGACTGGATACTGGGTGATTAGGGTTCACTTTTAAAATTAAACATGTGCAACTCCTTGCTCTGCGATTTGCTAACAGTGTATCATCATCAAGTGACATGATCTCTCCATTTCCTTTTCAATGAAAACTGGATAATGGTGTGTCCTACATAGGGTCATTGTGTGCAGTAAATAAGTATTTTAAGCACAAATTTTTCTCATCTGCTATTTGTAGAAGCCTTCTAATGGCTTTGTAACTATTTACAACTACATAAGAGAAAGTGTCATAAATATATAGTGAAAAATTCTAAAAAAAAATTAGTACGACCACTACAGTTATTTCAATGAGGAAAATAAAGAATCTGAAAAGTTTAGGGAAAAATAAAAATGGAATTACCATCTCTATTTTGGATTTCATCTCTGTTTAGTCATTATAACAAGTGATTTGCTAAATTATCAATAGAAATTTTTCTTTATCTGAGAAAGGCTTGATTCTGTGGACTTAATGAGTTTAGAACATTCCAGGCAAGATACATTAGAAAACACACACCTCTAGGCATATTTGGGTATAATCTTATGTACTTTAAAGTCCAGTGAATTGCTTGAAGAATGGAGAAGAGATAAGCATTTGGCCACAAGTGGGCAGGAGGCCAAAAAGTGTATCAGGGAACTTAAAATTGCTGACCTAGTAGGAAGCAGCATCTTCTTGTTACAGATAAATAAAAGCATCTTTGGTTTAAAAATAAGGGAAAAGACCATGTCACAGAGATTGCAAACCCAATGCCTGTTAGGTACAGGGCAATGCAAGCAACAGATGAGGCTTTGTGTGTGGCATTAAGAACCAGAGGCAATTGCAAAGCACTAAGGATCATATCTAAAGAGACTCAAGTTTATTTACTCATGAGCAGGCAGAACAAACATTTTTGCAGGCTGAATTAGGCTGGCAGTCTTCCCTCTGGCTTATTGGGATACTCTGCATATGGCAGTGATAGCAAGAACAACCTCTGTGCCTTGGAATTAACTGTCAGCTGTTATTTATTTTTTGTCTTTTAATTTTATTGATTTACCTGAAACACACATGCTCGTGCGTGCATGCACACACACACAGCAAGAGAGCGAGAGCAAGAGAGAGAAACTGAGGTCAAGCAAAGCAAGGGGCCCAGCACTGTGGCCTAGTAGGTAAAGCCACCTCCAGAAGTGCCAGCAACCCATATGTGCCGGTTCGAGTCCTGGCTGCTCCACTTCCTATCCAACTCTCTGCTATGGCCTGGGAAAACTGTAGAAGATGGCCTGAGTTGCACCCATGTTGGATACCCTGAGGAGACTCCTGGCTCCTGGCTTTGGATCAACACAGCTCTGGTTATTGAGGCCGTCTGTGAAGTGAACCAGCAGATGGAAAACCTCTTTCTCTCTGCCTCCGCCTCTGCCTCTGCCTCTCAGTAACACTACCTTTCAAATAAATAAATAAATCTTAAAAAAAGCACAAAGCGAGGGGTCAAATCCGGGCACTCTAATGTGGGGCATGAGTGTTTTAACCATTGGGAAAATGACCTCTCTCAGGCATGTTAGTGAAGGATGAATGCTCAGAGCATTTGGATATGTGTATTCTTTATTTCCTCAAATTTCACTGTTGGGAAGAATATTAACATTTTACAATATACGCATGTATACCTCATTCCCCCATGAAACAAACTTTCATTTGTTAATGTTTTTTGCACCAGATTATAGCGAGTGTGTACATATCTATTAAAAATTAGCTTTGGTGTCAATGGATGAAAAATTAAGTTGCACATCACTAACTTCCTAAACATTCCCTCCCTTGAAGAAGCACAGGTGGTAAAATACTGTATGAAATTGAAACAGCATTGCAGTTTCAAATGTAAATACAGTTTCCTGCAGATTCCATATAAGTCAGACCATTTTGGAAAGAATAATACATTGTTTTATTGTGTAATAAAATCAGTTCAATTGAAAAGGCCTATGTGATCAGATATTTAAATAATAAAATAGCTCTGATAACTCTTATGATACCACGCTCATTACAAATTAGAGTGACTTATGGGGCCGGTGCTGTGGTGTAGTGGGTAGTGGGAAAACAGTGCCTGCAGTGCTGGCATCCTATATGGGCGCTGGTTTGAGTCCTGGCTGCTCCACTTCCAAACCAGCTCTCTGCTATGGCCTGGGAAAGTAGTAGAAGGTGGCACAAGTCCTTGGGTCCCTGCACCCACGTGGGAGACCTGAAAGAAGCTCCTGGCTCCTGGCTTCAGATTGGCGCAGCTAATTGGCCAGTTGGGGAGTGAACCAGAGGATGGAAGGTCTCTCTCTCTCTCTTTGCCTCTCCTTCTCTCTCTGTGTAACTCTGACTTTCAAATAAATAAATCTTTAAAAAAATTAGAGTGACATGAATATTCAGTATGTCATTTTCCAAAATTCATTGGTTTCATAATTTTCTCTTTATCCTATCGATAAAAGATATTTACTCTTCAGATATTCAATCCTACTATGGTATATTTTCTAAGTCAAAATAAAAAGACAGTAAGACAGATATAAAACACTGGTAGAGAGCAATAGCAATTTGCTTGCCCTTACCCAGGATTTTTATTTTTTTGGCAGTGACCCAGGCTTATATTCGATTCCTTGAAATGGTAAATGGTCGCTTTTTAAGTTTTCAGGTCAAATCAGGCATTTATTTTGAACATCTAGCTAAAGAAAAATGGCTTCTATTTGTTTTAAAACCCTTTATCTTGTATATAGATGGAACTGACCTAAAACTTTGCCTAGGATTTTTCACGTATAAGAAGGCAATGCTAGTCAACACAAGCAAGGGCATTTTAGTGAGAAGCTGAAATTAACCTTCAGAAACTTTGCAATCCAGATGTGAGCTGTTCCATATCAGCAAGAAGAGCAGCCATCACTTAAAAGGAGTAAAAGGTTTCCTATACCAATCAAAAGTAAACAAGGCCTAGGTGATCTTTATATACTTTCTTGATGTGTTTGAGTCACTGATTCTTTCTGCTTCAGCAAACCAAAATACTTTTAAAAGCATCTTTTATTCTGTGGGATAAGTTGGTTTGAACTATGTTTCACACAGTAGAAACACTTAAAAATAACAGGTGTACAGCTATGAGTTACAGTTTCCCTCTTTTTTGTTATATAGATGGTAAAAAAATTCTGTAAAATGTGAATTCTCTGAAAAAGATAAGGGAAATTGTTACATATTTGACACAGAATTAAAATAAGGATTAACATTCCTAACATATCCTTGGCAGAATTAGATTTGAAGGCTATTTTTGCATTACTTTCCTCATGATCAGAGGAATTATGTGATGGGTACTCATTTCAACCAAAGTTTCAGACAGAGGCTGGCATTTAGCCTAGGAGTCATGCTGCCTGTGTCCCACATCAGAGTACCGGGATTTGATTCCCAGCTCCAGGTATGGATTCCAGCATCCTCCCATGCACACCTTGGGAGGCAGCATGATGGCTGAAGTGATTGTGCTCCTACCACCCATGTGGGAGCACTTGGATTGTGTTCCTGGTCTGGCTTTGGCCCCTTTTGTTGTGGGCATTTAGGGAGTGAACCAGCGAATAATAGCATGCTCTCTCTGTCTCTTGGCCTCTCAAGTAAATAAATAAATAAATTTGTAAGGTCTGGCATTGTGGCATAGTGGGTAATGCCACCACTTACGATGCTGGCATCCCAAAGGGGCACTTGACTATGTCCCAGCAGTTACACTGCAATCCAACTCCCTGCTAACGCTCTTGGAAAAGCAGTGCTTGGGCCCTTGCCACACAAGTGGGAGACCTGGCTGCAGCTTCTGGCTCCTAGCTTCAGCCTGGTCCACTGGTGTGAACCAGGGTATGGAAGAGATTCATCCTCTCCTTCTCTCTCTTTCTCACTCTCTCTACCACTCAAAATAAATAAATAAATTTTCAGAAAAATTTGTAAATGTTTCATTTAGAATATATTAAGTAAATATTATTAAATATTCTCTTAATGTTTTGCCTAAGAAGTCCAGTGTTTTCCCTATGATTAATACTTTTTAAAGTTGGAATGCTTCTAAATGACTAAAAAATGTTAATTTCATTCCCAATAGAGTACAATTCATAAGATAATCAAAAACATATAAGCATATATTCAAGATTTACATGAGCATACCGCTAAATATGCAACTTTCAACACCTTTCTCAAAGCAGAGATTTAAAAAATGAAAATAGGTATTTTTTTCTGTTTTAAAAATGTATTGTATCTAAGTATTTTTAGTTTAGCTAAGGGATTATCAATTTTCTTTTTTTCAAACAATCATATCTTTGTCTTTTTTAAAAAATATTTTTTCTTGGCCGGTGCCGAGGCTCACTTGGCTAACCCTGGGCACCCCAGGTTCTAGTCCCAGTTGGGGTGCCAGGTACTAGACTTGGTTGCTCCTCTTCCAGTCCAGCTCTCCACTTGTGGCCCGGGAGGGCAGTAGAGGATGGGCCAAATGCTTAGGTCCCTGCACCCACATGAGAGACTGGAAAGAAGCAGTTGGCTCCTGGCTTTGGATTGGCGCCACGTGCCGGCCATGATGGCCATTAGGGGGTGAACTAATGGAAGGAAGATCTTTCTCTCTATTTCTCTCTCACTGTCTATAACTCTCTGTCTGTCTGTCTCTTTCACTGTCTAACTCTGCCTGTCAAAAATAAAAATAAAAATAAATAAATAAATAAATAAAATATTTTTCTCCATTTATTTCTGGTCGTGTTTTTTTTTTTTTTCCCTACAATTTGGGGGAATGAATTATTCTTGTTTTTCTAGTTCCTTTAGATGCAGTGATAAGGTGTTTTGCTCTTTCTGCTTTTCTAACTTAGCCATTTGTTGCTATAAAACTACCTCTTAGTGTTACTTTGCTTATCCCATAGGTTTTGATACGCTGTTTTCATTGATTTCAATAATTTTTAAAAATTTCTTTTAATTTTTTTTCTCTTTGATCTATTGGTAGTACAAGAGTAAGTTGTTTAATTTCCATCTGCTTATGTAGTTTCTAAAGTTTTATTTTATTGATTTTTTGGTTTTATTGCATTGTGATCAGAAAAAATACTTGACAAGATTCCTATTTCATTAAATTTCTTGGGACTTGTTTTGTGACCTATCCTGGAGAATGTCCATGTGCTGTTGAGAAGAATGTGTAGTCTGTGGCTATCAGATGGCATGTTCTGTATGTTGGGTCAAACTGATCTAGGGTACAGTTTAATTCTGCTGCTTCCTTGTTAATTTTCTTTCTGGATTATCTGTCCACTTCTCACAGTGTAGTGTTAACATCTATATTTTTGTATTAGAATCTGTCTCTCCTTTTGGTTCTCTTAATGCTTGCTTTATGTTTTTGGGTGCTCTGATAATGGGTTCATAGATTGTTATTTCCATCATTAAATGATTGTCTCCATTTACTGCTTTTGATTTAGAGTCAATTATATCTAACATAAATGTGGGTACTCTTTCTTTCTTCTCTGTTCCCTTTGCATGAAATATCCTTATTCCATGTTATTCCATATGTTTATTCCATTTTTTATGTATTGGCTTATATTCATTGAAAACTTGATATGCATCAGGTTTATGATATTAAGCACTTTAGGTTAGTTGTGTCATTCATGAGGGGGCTTCAAAAAGTATGTGGAAAATAAAATTAAATGATCAGTTTATTCTGACGCAAAAAATTGAAATACATATCAATGAAAAAATGCACATTATGAAAAGCCTATTCGTGGATTTCAATTTCTTTTTTTGAACTTTTATTTAATAAATATAAATTTCCAAAGTAAAACTTTTGAATTATACTGGCTTTTCCCCCATAACCTCCCTCTCAACGACAACCATCCTATCTACTACTCCCTCTCCCATCTCATTCTTCATCACGATTCATTTTCAATTATCTTTATATACAGAAGATCAACTTCATATATACTAAGTAAAGATTTCAACAGACTGCACCCACAAAGACACCCAAAGAATAGAGTACTGTTTGGGTAGTAGTTTTACCTTTAATTCTCATAGTACAACACATTAAGGACAGAGGTCCTACATGGGGAGCAGGTGCATAGTGACTCCTGTTGTTGATTTAACAATTGATACTCTTATTTATGATGTCAGTAATCACCCAAGGCTCTTGTCATGAGCTGCCAGGGGATGGAAGCCACTTGAGTACATCCAAGTGAGCATGTGCCAAACTGTGCATCTCCTCCCTCTCTTATTCCCACTCTTATATATATATATATTTTACAGGCAGAGTGGACAGGGGGAGAGAGAGAGACAGAGAGAAAGGTCTTCCTTTTGCCATTGGTTCACCCTCCAATGGCTGCTGTGGCTGGCGCATCGTGCTGATCCGAAGCCAGGAGCCAGGTGCTTCTCCTGGTCTCCCATGCGGGTGCAGGGCCCAAGCACTTGGGCCATCCTCCACTGCACTCCCAGGCCATAGCAGAGAGCTGGCCTGGAAGAGGGGCAACCGGGACAGAATCCGGTGCCCCAACGGGGACTAGAACCTGGTGTGCCGGTGCCGCAGGCAGAGGATTAGCCTAGTGAGCCGTGGTGCTGGCTCCCACTCTTATATTTAACAGAGATCACACTAATTGTGTGTTAATTAAAGAGTTCAACCAATGGTATTAAGTAGAACAAAAAAAAAAAACTAAAAGGAATAATATACTAAGTTGTTTCTGGACAGTCAGGACAAAGGCTGATCAAGTCACTGTTTCTCATAGTGTCCATTTCACTTCACCAGTTTTCCTTTTTGGTGCTCAGTCAGTTGTCACCAATCAGGGAGAACATATGATATTTGTCCCTTTGGGACTGGCTTATTTCACTCAGCATGATGTGTTCCAGGTTCCTCTATTTTGTTGCAAATGACCAGATTTCATTGTTTTTGACTGCTGTATAGTATTCTATAGAGTACATGTCCCATAATTTCTTTATCCAGTCTACTGTTGATGGGCATTTAGGTTGATTCCAGGTCTTAGCTATTGTGAATTGAGTTGTAATAAACATTTAGGTGCAGACAGCTCTTTTGTTTGCCAATTGAATTTCCTTTGGGTAAATTCCAAGGAGTGGGATGGCGGGGATGTATGGTAGGGTAATATTCAGATTTCTGAGGAATCTACAAACTGACTTCCATAGTATCTTTACCAGTTTGCATTCCCACCAGCAGTTGGTTAGTGTCCCTTTTCCCCCACATCCTCGCCAGCATCTGTTGTTGGTAGATTTCTGTATGTGAGCCATTCTGACCGGGGTGAGGTGAAACCTCATTGTGGTTTTGATTTGCATTTCTCTGATGGCTAGTGATCCTGAACATTTTTTCATGTGTCTGTTGGCCATTTGGATTTCCTCTTTTGAAAAATGTCTGTTGAGGTCCTTGGCCCATCTCTGAAGTGGGTTGTTTGTTTTGTTGTTGTGGAGTTTCTTGATCTCTTTGTAGATTCTGGTTATTAATCCTTTGTCAGTTGCATAATTTGCAAATATTTTTTATTCCATGTTTTCACCTTTAGTCTATGCATGTCCTTAGAGCTGAAGTGAGTTTCTTTTATGCAGCAAATAATTTGTTTCTTATTTTTTACTTATTCTGTCAGTAGAAGTATTTTTATTCCTACAAAGAAGTTATAGTTTATTTGAACTTGGTTTTCATACTACATCTTTATAGTTAAAAAATTGTAACTGATAAACATTGTGTATATTTGTGTACCATATCATGTTCTCAGTGCATGTGTACTTAGTTCATATCATGTCCAGTCAAAGTAAACACATAGATTTCCTCAAATATTTAACATCATTAAGGTGAAAATATGTAAAATTCTGTGTTCTTGTTTGTTGATAGATGAATATATAGTTCATCAACGATGTAGTCACCCTGCTGTATGATACTCATAACTTACCTAACCTAACTATAATTTAGTAAGTAATTATTTTAAGCTTGGCCATGCCTCCCTTACCCCATCCCTCCCCAGTCTCTCATAACCATGATTATACTTTCCATTTCTAAAAGATGATCTTTTTTAGACTCCATATATGAGTGAGATCATGTGATACTTGTTTTTCTGTGCTTAGCTTATCTCACTTAACAACATGACCCTCAGTTTCATCCATATTGTAGAAAATGACAAGATTTCATCCTTGTTATGATTACATAGTAGTCCACCATGTGTGTACCAGATGGTCTTTATTCTTCAGTGGATGGAAACTTAGGTTGCCTCTTAGCTATATTGAACTGTGCTCCAATAAGCAGAGGAGTGTAGAGTTTTCTTCAATAGAGCTGTCTCATTTCCCTTGGATATACACCTAGTAATGAAATTGTCTGGTCATATGGTAGTTCTATTTTTAGTTTTTGAGTGATCATCATACTGTTTTCTGTAGGAGCTTATATTTACATTCCTCTCAACAATGTGCAAGGTTCCCTTTTCTATCCATTCTTGCCAACATTTGTCATTACTGTAGATATGATAATTCCCAATCTTAACTGAGTGAAATGGTATCTCCTTGTGGTTTTGATTTGCATTTCCCTGGTGATCAGTAATGTTGTAGATTTTTTTCATGTACCGGTTTTCCTCCTGTATGTCGGCCTATGAGAAATTTCTATTTAGATGTAATATCCATTTTTAAATTGGATTATTTGTTTTATGCAAGTGAACTGTTTGAGTTTCTTATGCATTCTGGTTATTAGCACCTGGTTGGATGTATACCCTACAAATTACTTTTTCCCATTCTGTATGTTGTCTCTTCACTCTGTTGATTCTTTCTTTTGCTTCACAGATGCTCTTTAGTTTGATGAAATCTCAATTATCATTTTTTTTGCTTCTGTTTCCTATGCTTTTTAAAAAGTTATTTATTTATTTATTTGAAAGACAGAGTTACAGAAAAAAAGAGGAGGAGGAAGTGGAGCAGGAGGCTAAATGTCTGCCTCAAATCTTTAATTCATTTTGAGTTTTGTTTTGTTTTGTTTTGTTACATGGTGAGAGACAGGGGTCTAGTTTTCTTTTTCTACATGTATATATCCAGTTTCCCATCACTGTCCTTTTTTTTTTCCAAGTAAATTGTCAGTACCTTTGTCAGTGATCAGTTGGCTATAGATGTGTGGGTTAAGGTTAACTTCTATGGTCTTTTTCATCTTTTTTCTTTCTTTCTTTTTTTTTTTTTTTTTTTTTAATAACAGGCAGAGTTAGACAGTGAGAGAAAGAGACAGAGAGAAAGGTCTTCTTTCTGTTGGTTCACCCCACAAATGGCCACTACGGCCAGCGTGCTCTGCTGATCCGAAGCCAGGAGCCAGGTGCTTCCTCCTGGTCTCCCATGTGGGTACAGGGGCCCAAGCACCTGGGCCATCCTCCACTGCCTTCCTGGGCCACAGCAGAGAGAAGAACTGGAAGAGGAGTAACCAGGACAGAATCTGGAGCCCCAACCAGGACTAGAACCTGGGGTGCCGGTGCCACAGGCAGAGAATTAGCCTAGTGAGCTGTGGCGCCGGCCTACTTCGATGGTCTTTATTTTGTTCTTTTTGTCTATGTATCTATTTTTATGCTGATATTATGCTGTTTTTTTTTTTTTGTACCTTTGTAATATATTTTCAAGTCAAGTAGAATAATGCCTTCTGCTTTGTTTTTCTTCTAAAATTGTTTTAGTTATTCATGGTCTTTTATGATTTCAAATAGATTTTAGCAGTTTTTTTTCTAGTTCTATGCAAAATGTCATTGCAATTTTGACCAAGATTGCATTGAATCTGTAAAAAACTTTGGGTAATATAGATATTTCGATGATATTGATTCTTCCAATCCATGAACATAGGAATTTGAAAAGATTTATTTATTTATTTATTTATTTCTGAGACAGAGAGAAACAGAGAGACAGAGAAAGACACACTCAAAGATAGATAGATAGATAGATAGATAGATAGATAGATAAGATATTGTATCTGTTGGTTTATTCCTTAAGTGATATCATCAACTAAGTCTTGGATAGGCCAATGCCAGGAGCCAGAAACTCTATTCTGGTCTCCCACATGAATGGCAGGGGCCCAAGTACTAGGACTATCCTCAGCTGCCCTCCCAGATGCATTAGCAGTAAATGTATTGGAAACATAATCTTTCCATTTCTCTGTATTCACTTTAATTTCTTTCATTGGTGATTTATAGTTTTCATTGCAGAGGTCTTTTCTTCTTAAGTTTATTCCTAGTCATTTTACTTATGTACTTACCTTTTTATGCTATTGGAAATGGGATTGCTTTCCTAACTTCTTCTTCAGGTAATTCACCATTAGTGTATAACAACAGTATTGACTTTTGTGCATTGATTTTATGCCCTTCAACTACTGAATCCGTTTATTTGAACATCTTTTTGGTAGATCTTTGGGGTTTTCTGTATATAAGATCATGTCATCTAGAAACAATGACATTTGAGTTCCTCTTTTTCAATTTTGTTGACCTTTATTTCTTTCTCTTTTCTAATTGTTCTGGCTAGGACTTCGAGTAGTACATTGAATAAAAGTGGGCATTCTTATCTATTCCATATCTGAAAGTGAAACACATTCAGTATATTGGCTGTGGTTTATATATGGCCTTTACTATGCTGAGGCATATTCCTTCTATACCTAATTAGTTTAGAATTTTTAAATCTTAGTTATTGTTTTTTTTTTTTTTTTTACAGGCAGAGTGGACAGTGAGAGAGAGAGACAGAGAGAAAGGTCTTCCTTTGCCGTTGGTTCACCCTCCAATGGCCGCCGCGGGCGGCGTACTGCGCTGATCCGATGGCAGGAGCCAGGTACTTCTCCTGGTCTCCCATGGGGTGCAGGGCCCAAGCACTTGGGCCATCCTCCACTGCACTCCCTGGGCACAGCAGAGAGCTGGCCTGGAAGAGGGGCAACCGGGGCAGAATCCGGCACCCCGACCGGGACTAGAACCCGGTGTGCTGGCGCCACTAGGCGGAGGATTAGCCTACTGAGCTGTGGCGCCGGCCCTGCCCAAGGGTTTTAACAAGTGTTTTTGTCTGCATCTATTGAGGTGGTCATATGATTTTTGTCCATTATGATTATGGATATTACATTTATTGATTTGCTTATATTGAACCAACATTTCTTTTTTTTTCTTGTGTGAACAAAACTCATTTTTTACTTACTTAAAGACCAAAATAAGTTTTCCTGATTAGTGAGTAGTCAGCTCCCTTGAAATAAAAATTCAGAATTTCAATTCCATTTTTCACATTTTGGCTTTTCCATCTTTGTATCATGGCCTCCAAGACACCATGATCATCTGCATCAACTCAGCATAAAACATAAATATATGAAGGACCATAAATGGGAAGCTTTCATGTGCCAGGTATGAAAGTAGAACATAGATGTCCCCCCTAAATTTTAATTAACAAAAATCAGTTACATGGCCATAAAAACTAAAAGGGATACTGGAAAATATAGTCTAACTATTGGCCCAGGAAGGAGAGGAAATGTGCTGTAAAATATGAATGAATACTTTGAAATATGAATGAATAATATGAAGAGTGCCTTTAAGTATGACATGTTCCTCTATGGCCAGCGATTTATCTGTAACTCACAGTTTCGATTGAAGGACATAATGGGATGCCACAACACAAAGGAGCCCACTGAGTTCCTTTATATCTTTTATTTTTAACTTCTATTTAATAAATATAAATTTCCAAAGTACAACTTTTGGATTATAGTGGCTTTTTACCCCAATAACCTTTCTCCCACCCACAACCATCCCATCTCCGGCTCCCTCTCCCATCCCATTCACATCAAGATTCATTTTCAATTCTCTTTATATACAGAAGATCAACTTAGTATATACTAAATAAAGATTTCAACAGTTTGCACCCACACAGAAACACAAAGTATAAAGTACTGTTTGAGTACTAGTTATACCATTAATTCACATACTACAACACATTAAGGACAGAGATCCTACATGGGAAGTAAGTGCACAGTGATTCCTGTTGTTGATTTAACAATTGACACTCTTATTTGTGATTTCAGTAATCACCTGAGGCTCTTGTCATGAGCTGCCAAGGCTATGGAAGCCTCTTGAGCTTACCAACTCTGATCTTATTTAGACAAGGCCACAGTCAAAGTGGAAGTTCTGTCCTCCCTTCAGAGAAAGGTACCTCCTTCTTTGATGGCCCCGTTCTTTCCACTGGGATCTCCCTCGCAGAGATCTTTCATTTAGGTCATTTTTTTGCCACAGTGTCTTGGCTTTCCATGCCTGAAATACTCTCATGGGCTTTTTAGCCGGATCTGAATGCATTAGGGCTGATTCTGAGGCCAGAGTGCTATTTAGGACATCTGCCATTCTATGAGTCTGCTGTGTATCCCACTTCCCATGTTGGATTGTTCTCTCCTTTTTAATTATATCAGTTAGTATTAGCAGACACTAGTCTTTTGTATGTGATCCCTTTGACTCTTAATCCTATTATTATGATCAATTATGAACTAAAACTGATCACTTTGACTAGTGAGATGGCATTAGGAAACCTGTTAAAGTGAAATGGACACCATGAGAAACAATAACTTGATTAGTCCTTGTCCTGACTATCAAGGAACAACTTGCTACTTTATTCATTTTAGTATTTTTTTGTTCTACTTAATACCATTGGTTGAACTCTTCAATTAACACACAATTATTCTTAGGTGTTTAAATTTAACTGAAAAGTGTTCCCCATTAAATATAAGAGTGGGAATAAGAGAGAGAGGAGATGTACAGTTCAGCACATGCTCAATTGGGCTTACCCCTAATGGTAGCGTTAGAAACATGCCAGTGGATTCCAATTCAATCCCATCAAGGTGGCATGTACCAATATATCTTCTTTGAGATGAATTCCGCTGATTGCGGTGAATTATCGTTTTTATTGTGGGGCTGGATTTGGTTTGCTAATATTTTGTTGAAGATTTTTTCATCTATGTTCATAATATTGACATTTAGCTTTCTTGTGTGTATGTGTGTGTGTGTATGTATGTTTTTGTGTGATTTACTCATTTTGCTATAAATCCATAAACATAGGATTTTCAAAAGATTTCTTTATTTAAAAGACAGTGATGGAGAAATGGAGGGAGACACACACATAGACATAGATAGATAGATGGATAGAGATATTGTATTTGTTAGTTTATTCCCTAAATGATCTCAACAGCTAAAAAAGTCTGGTCTAGGCCAAAGCCAGGAGCTAGGAGCATCTTCCAGGTCTCCCAAGAGAGTGGCATAGGCCCAAGTACTTGGGCAATCTTCCACTGCTCTTCGCAGGCCATCAGCAGGGAGCTCAGTCAGAAGTGAAGCAGCCACATTCAGAAATCTACGAACAACAAATGCTGGAGAGGATGTGGGGAAAAAGGGACACTAACCCACTGTTGGTGGGAATGCAAACTGGTTAAGCCACTATGGACGTCAGTCTGGAGATTCCTCAGAAACCTGAATATAACCCTACCATACAACCCAGCCATACCCCTCCTTGGAATTTACCCAAAGGAAATTCAATTGGCAAACAAAAGAGCTGTCTGCACCTAAATGTTTATTACAACTCAATTCACAATAGCTAAGACCTGGAGTCAACCTAAATGCCCATCAACAGTAGACTGGATAAAGAAATTATGGGACATGTACTCTATAGAATACTATACAGCAGTCAAAAACAATGAAACCCAATAATTTGCAACAAGATGGAGGAATCTGGAAAATATTATGCTGAGTGAATTAAGCCATTCCCAAAGGGACAAATATCATATGTTCTCCCTGATTGGTGACAACTGACTGAGCACCAAAAAGGAAACCTGGTGAAGTGAAAGGGACACTATGAGAAACAGTGACTTGATGAGCTCTTGTCCTGACTGTTGATGTACAATGTAATACTTTATCCATTTTAGCATTTTTTTGTTCTAGTACTATTGGTTGAATTCTGTAATTAACACACAATTATTCTTAGGTATTTAAATTTTAACTGAAAAGTGATCCCTGTTAAATATAAGAGTGGGAATAAGAGAGGGAGAAGATGTACAGTTTGGGACATGCTCAATCAGACTTGTCCCAAATGGTGGAGTTAGAAACATACCAGGGGATTCCAATACAATACCATCAAGGTGGCATGTACCAATGCCAACTCACTAGTACAAGTGATCAACTTCAGTTCACAATTGATCACACTGATAGGTCTAAGAGTCAAAGGGATCACACAAACAAGACTAGTGTCTGCTAATACTAACTAATAGAATCAAAAAGGGAGAGAACGATCCAACATCAGAAGCAGGATACACAGCAGACTCGTAGAATGGCAGATGTCCTAAACAGCACTCTGGCCTCAGAATCAGCCCTTAAGGCTGTCGGATCTGGCTGAAGAGCCCATGAGAATATTTTAGGCATGGAAAGCCAAGACACTCTGGGGGAAAAAAAAAAAAGAAGACCTAAATGAAAGATCTCTGCAAGTGAGATCCCAGTGGAAAGAACGGGGCCATCAAAGAAGGAGGTACCTTTCTCTGAAGGGAGGAGGGAACTTACACTTTGACTAAGACCCTGTCTGAATAAGATCGAAGTTGGCGAACTCAAAAGGCTTCCATAGCCTTGGCAACTCATGACTAGAGCCTAGGGAGATTACTGACGCCATAAACAAGAGTGTCAAATTGTTAAGTCAACAACAGGAGTCACTGTGCACTTACTCCTCATTTGGGATCTGTCCTTAGTGTGTTGTCCAATGTGAAGTAATGCTGCGACTAGTACTGAAACAGTATTTTACACTCTGTGTTTCTGTGTGGGTGCAAACTGATGAAATCTTTACTTAATATATACTGAATCGATCTTCTGTGTATAAAGATAATTGAAAATGAATCTTGATGTGAATGGAATGGGAGAGGGAGCGGGAGATGGGAGGGGTGCAAGTGGGAGGGAAGTTATGAGGGAGGGAAAGCCATTGTAATCCATAAACTGTACTTTGGAAATTTATATTCATTAAATAAAAGTTAAAAAAATAATAAAAAATGTTTTTATCATAAAAAATGACAAATGTTAGGGAGATAAATATGTTCACCCTAATTTAGACATTGCACAATATATTCATGTATTGAAACATTACATGATGCCCCATATATATGTATGTTTTATGTATCTGTCAAAAACAAAAACTTTAAAAAAAAAAAAAGAAGTGGAGCAGCCAAGACACAACCAGGCCCCCATATGGGATGCTGGTGTTACAGGCAGTGGCTTTACCTACTACACCACAATGCCATCTCCTCCTCATAGTTCTTGACACTTGTTGACATATGACATCATTTGTGCATTTAAACATTAGTTATTGTAATCTGCTTAGATGTCCTTCAGAGAATTCTAAGCAACATATTATCTCTGAGTGTTTGTAGACACTTCTGCTATTTCATCACTAGAAGGCACCCTAAATGGCGGTTTGTCAAAGGCCTGATTTTGACTGTTTTCTATGTCTTGGTCCTAATATATGACCCAAGTCCAGATTTACTCCCAACGTGCAGTTGGTATGCTATTCAGAATGAATTGGGCAAGTTTTTTAACAGGTGTTACGTCCTTACAAATCTCTTCTTGGGGCTTAGTAAGTTCATATGCCTAGTCCTGTGTCCATCAATGGTGCAATGTTAGATCACACAGGAAGCCCATAGCCTGCCAAAAACAGTGCATCTTGGGCTGAAGTCCACTCTGTTATGATCTGTCTGTTCCCGAGGTGGACTCACAACTTGAGGCCAGTTATACCAGCCACAAGTGGTGCTGTCTAGGATATAAGACTGAATACCTTGGGACCACACTATACTTGGCACTGAGCAGGTCTAGAGGCTAGGACTGCAGGCTCTGATATGCAGACAGGGTCCATTGGAACCTGTACAAAGCTGGGTTTTACCAGCATTTCTCTAAGTCCCTATAGTTCCTTACTCTCTGTCCAAGTTGTAGACAAGGTAAAAGAAGCATACTTTCAGCTTTCTAGGCAGATGCTAGGTGAGTCACACTTGGGCAGAGTCATCAGGCCCTGTGCAATCTTGGGGTACATGCAATACTCATGAGAGGCTGGTGGAAAAACAAACAAATCCCACCAGAGTGAAGGTCTCTGCCTGATGGCTGGAACCTCATGGCTGATGCCTCAGAGGCTCTATCTGTGAGCTCTGGCTTAGAGGTAGAAGCTTTCAGGCTTTGTCAGGTGCTATGTCTTATAGTGACAGGCCTGGCTGTGAGCTCAAAGGCACAGTCCTAAGCTCCCTCTCCCATCCTACAGTCCTCCCCTCCATTGGATGGAGTCTTGATTCACTGTCTGCTGAAGGTTGGAGGAAAGCTTGCAGAGTGGCCCGGCTGTGGAGGGTCCAAGTATTCAGTCTGTAAGTATGGGCCTTTCCAACTCTGAATTTTGTTATGGTGTGCCTGACACAGATTCAAGTCTTAGGACTGGAATTTCCCCCTCCCTTTTCCAAGCGGAAGGTGAAGTGTTCATCTTCACACTGTGCAGCTCAGAGCTGGATTAGAAGATGTAAGGCAACTCTTTCCTTCCTGCTGTTTTCCTTTTTTTTTTTTTTTAATGATTTATTTATTTGAAAAACATAGTTACAGAGAGGCAGAAGCAGAAAAAGAGAAAGGAGAGAGAGAGAGATCTTCCATCTGTTGATTGACTTCCCCCATGGCTGCAGTGGCTGGATCTGGGCCTAAGTGAAGGCAGGAACCAGGAGCTTCTTTTGGGTCTCTCACATAGGTATGGGAGCCCAAGCACTTGGACCATTTTCTATTGCTTTCCCAGGCCATAGAGAGAGCTGGCTAGCCCCCTGCTGTTTTCAATGTAGATTTTAATTTATTATTGTTAAACTAAAAGCAGCATTGTGGTACAAAGTCATAACAGGTTAAACCCCTGCTTGTGATGCTGGCATTCAGTAAGAGCATTGGTTTAATTCCTGGCTGCTCTACTTCCAATCCAGCTCCCTACTAATGAGCCTGAGAAATCAGCAGAGGATGGCCCAGGTGCTTGAGTCCCTGCCACTCATATGGGAGACCGTGATGTTCTGCTTTCCTAGTTTTGGCCTTGTCCAGTCCCTGACATTGCAGCCATTTGGAGAATGAAACTGCGGATGGAAAAATCTCTTTCTCTCTCCCTTTCTGTCTCCCTTTCTCTCTCTCTCTCTCTCTCTCTCTCTCTCTCTCTCTCATGCTCTCTCTTTCTGTCCCTCTCTCTTTCTCTGTAGCTCTGATTTTCAAATAAATAAATCAATCTTTATAAAAAATTAATATTAGGCATTCTCATTCCAGAAAACTTAAACAAATTTATATTCAATTTCAACATGTTTCAGTTCTGTGAAGCCTGCTAATTGAGAAATTTCCATGAAGGACAGAAAATAATTGTAGTGGATTAGCTGCTAAATCCACAGCTTTAAAAATTATTCAGCCTTCCTGGACTACATCATAGATGTCAGATTCTCCCAGGTATCTTTTGCCTGCAGGCTTCCCTTAACAGTCTTCATCCAGGTGAGCTAAAATTCCCATTAGAATGTAATCTCTCAGATATAGGATTTTGATTGTAAAATATGGTATACTGGGGTCGGCACTGTGGTGTACCAGATAAAGCAGTAAAAAGCAGTATCAGCATCCCATATGTGTGCCAGTTTAAGTCCTGGTTGCTCCTCTTCACATCCGGCTCCCTGCTAATATGCCTGGGAAAGCAGCAGAATATGGCCCAAGTCCTCGGGCCCCTACACGCACATAGGAAACTCAAAATAAACTCCTGGCTCCTGGCTTTGGATGACCCACCTCTAGCCGTTGCAGCCATTCAGGGAGTTACTCAGCAGATGCAAGATTCTTTCTCTCTGCCTCTGCCTCTGCCTCCACCTCTCTGTAACTCTACCTTCAAATAAGTAAATAAATCTTTTAAAAATATGTTATGCTAAGCCTGAGCCTGTATGAGACTTCTGGTTCCTAATCAAAGGTTGCACTATTCAAGTTTCCCAAATACACACACAAACATCTTAATGACTTCTCTCTGAGGTCCATCATGGGTTTTGAAAGTAAAAGAAAAAGTATGAAGAAAGGTGTTGACAAATCCAGTGTACTGCTTTGCAAAAATACGCAAATAAAATGAAAGGTGAAAAATAGGAAAGATGCAGTTTGAAGATATAATAATGTATCTAAATTTGTAATTTACTATAATTTTATTGAGAAATGAAGTCTAAATCACAATATATTGTGATAGCATATCACTATATGCAAGGAGAATTATACTCAGAAAATCCTGTGGAGATTTCCTTGTGTCATATATAACACAGAAACTATCCTCGATATAAAATAATATCTAAGTTTTGTCCTCAAGACCTAATGGCTGAAAAGATGTTATCTGTATTTGAGTGTTCCAAAGATTTCTTTAGCATCATGCAATAGGTACTTTGAACATTTATTTTTATAAATTACTTTTTGTCAGGCAATATGTATGTTAGAAATTAGCAGTTCCTTCAGTTGTAAAGCCTTGACATTGACTATAATTGAGGAGGTTAGTGTCAGCGTGTTCATAAGTATTACCTGTCATTTGAAATATGACAGTGCTGTAACTGCAGGACCTTGGGGATGCTTGTGTGTCGGCACTGCCATATGACTGCCTTAGAAACTGCCAGACAGTCTTCTTAATGCCTCTGACCCTGAGATAATTAACATGGCCCTGCAGGCTTCTGCCTTTTCCATTTGCACACTTGTTGTTTAATAAGATGTTTGCTGCTACCTGTGCTTTCCTCTGATGTAACAATGTGCCTCAAAACAGAAGGTACTTCAGTATCTAAGTTTTCTGTTATATCCAGAAGTTATATCTACATATAATTTTCTTATATACAACCCTTGTTGCTTTTCTGAACATTAAAATATGTTTAGTGTTGTGTTTTAAATCTTCTGTTTGATCTCTATAAATCTATTTTGCAACGAGGCAAATGCCTTTTCTGAAGCACTGACTTTGACAGTGGGTATAATGTATCTTGTAGACTAGCAATAATAGAATGGGAGACAAAAGTAAAAGGGAGACAAAAGTAAAAGGAAGTATAAAAGTCTTCAAGATAGGTCTGATGGGATTTTAGTTTCTTTGTTCCCAAGGGCGTAGCCAGGAGTTAAGACAATCTATTTCTATGTCCGTTAAGTTATTGATTTACAATTAGCAATGTGTAAAAATTTGCAAAATTAATTTCTGACTTCTGAATACTCTTTGTAATCCAAGATTAAGAAACTTAAAGGGCAATCTTAAGTACAGTAGTATAAATCATTATCTAAGGAAGCATAAAACTGCAGAGTTTAAACAGAGCAAGATTTTTGTATTTTTTTTAAAGATGTATCTTATTTATTTGAAAGACAGAGTTATAGAGAGAGGTAGAGACAGAGAGAGAGAGGTCTTCCATCCGCTGGTTCACTCCCCGGATGGCCACAACGACCTGAGCTGTGCCAATCCGAAGTCAGGAGCCAGGAGCTCAACCATTAGGCTAAATGCCCATTCCTGACACCAAACTGTTAAAAAATATTTGTTTATTATTTATGTTCATCCACTTTAAAAGGTAGACACAGGGGCCAGCGCTGTGGTGCAGCGGGTTTACACCCTGGCCTGAAGCGCCGGCATCCCATTTGCGCGCCAGTTCGAGACCTGGCTGCTCCACTTACTATGCAGCTCTCTGCTGTGGCCTGGGAAAGCAGTAGAAGATGGCCCAAGTCCTTGGGCCCCTGTACCCGTGTGGGAGACCCGGAAGAAGCTCCTGGCTTCAGATCAGTGCAGCTCCTGCCATTGTGGCCATTTGGGGAGTGAACCAGCGGATGGAAGACCTTTCTCTCTCTCTTTGTCTCTCCTTCTCTCTCTGTGTAACTCTGACTTTCAAATAAATAAATAAATGAATCTTAAAAAAAAAAAAAAAAACAGGTAGACACAGAGAGAGAGGAAGGGGCAGGGAGAGAAGAGAGAAGAGGAGAAGGGAGGGGAGGGGAGGGGAGGGAAGGGGAGGGGAGGGGAGGGAGGGGAAGAGAGGGGAAGAGTGGAATCTTTCATCCACTGTTTCACTCCCCAGTGCCTGCAACAGCCAGGCCTGAGCCTGGCCAAAGTCAGGAGGCTGGAACTCCATCTGGGACTTTAAGATGGGTGGTAGGAGCCCAATTATTGGACCATCATGCACTTGTCCCAGTATGTATTAGCAGGAAGCTGGATAGGAAGGGAGCAGCTGGGACTTGAAATGGCACTCCAGTGTTGGTTTCAGGCATCCCAAGTAGAAGCTTAGCCCAATGGGCTATAAAGCCTGCCCACAAACCTACTTTTGAATGTTCAGCACAGGTATATATTCAACAGTAAAGCTAGATACAAGTTCTAATTATCCTTCAATTAAGTCAAATGCAGTTCAATAAGTTTGTATTCAGGTTGAAACAAATCATGATGGTAAGTGGTCTTGATGCCCTATGGGCACTCACTTTATTTCAGGTTTGTGTTTAAATCAGAGTTCCTGCCCATCCTGTCTCTATTATTTCTGTCCTATTAACTGTGCTTTAATTTTCTTCATATAACTTATTTTTAGTGTTGAGTGTATGACATGGTGATGACTTAAGAGGGTGGATGCTGGAACCAGAATGCCTAGAAGTCAATATTTTCTTCCACTTCTCTCTTCATACCTTTGGGCAAGTTTTTGAAATTTTCTGTGCCTGAGTTTTTCATCTGTAAAATTAGAACAATAATAGTATTGACTTCACAAATTGTTGTGAGTTAACACAAAGCACTTTGTACAGTACCTGCACCAGTAAGTATTGAATAAGTGTTAGTTGCAATGATACAAATTGTTATTGCTGTCCTTTATGCATTTCTTTATTCATTGACTATCTTCTCTCATTAGAATACAGGCTCTGAGTATTTTGCTCATTTTATTTTACTGATGTGTTTTCAGTGCCTAGCAATTTTACTGGCATATTATAGATTCTCAAGAGATGTTTTTTGAATAGTAGGATGAGTAAGTAGTAAAGGTGTACATAACAAATTAATGAAGACAGTGAGAGGTATATAACATGCCCAAAGACTAGCCATTCATCCTAAAACCTCTACTTTTCACTCATGACTGTGTACTTGAGCATATAAACTATGTATGACCTTCACATATGTTAAAGTTACTGTTAAATGCAGTAAAGGTGATAGATAGGCAGGATTTTAGAAGAAAGTAGACTTTAAAGGAGCTTTACATGAAGTTAAACTTTGTTGTGTGGATATGTGGTCAAGTGCAGAGACACTCCAATGTCAGTTAGTTCACAGATCAGTGTACCTTCCCTGGGATATAGGATTAGTGACATGTGGAATATTTGTGACAGTGGATATGGGTGTCTGACTATGTCATGGATCTTTATTTCTTGCCTTGATCTCCTGAAGGTGTAATATTCTCATGTTTGTCAAAGTAGCTCATTAGGCAGCAAGACTCAAGGGAAAAAATAAAGCTTTTGTAGCTGAGGCTGTTATTTCTCTATGACAAAGAAAAAAATACTTAGATATGGAGGTATTGGGAGGTAGACATTGTGATGCAATTGGTTAAGCCACTACATAGAATACTTGTGTCCCATAACAGAGTGCCAGTTAGAGCCCCGGCTACTCTGCTTTCAATCTAGCTTCCTCCTAACGCAACCTGGGAAGCAGCAGATGATGGCTGAAGTACTTGGGTCCTTGCTGCCCATTTGGGAGACTCAGATGAAATGCTGTCATCCTGACTTCAGTCTGGTCCAGCCATGGCTGCTGCAATGAACCAGCAGATTGAAGGCTGCTCTTGCTCTTGTTCTTGTTCTCTCTGTTGCTCTGCCTTTTAAGTAGATAAAAATAAGCATTAGAAAAAAGAGAGATGGAAATGTTTTAAGATGAATATACTATATAAAAATAATTAAAAATGAATCTTAATGAAGAATGAGATGGGAGAGGGAGTAGAAGGTGGGAAGGGAGTCGGGGTGGGAAGTGGGTATGGGGGGGAAGAACCGCTATATTCCAAAAAGCTGTACCTATAAAATTTATATTTGTTAAATAAAAGCTTTCAAAAATAAAAAAGATGAATATACTAATGAATATGTCAGAGTATGAATACACTGGAGAAGACTACAGTTAGAAATATATGACTTTAAGAGATTCAGACTTTTGTTAAACAAAAGGTATAGAGTTACATATATTTGTGTTCAATTAGGGTTTTTTCTATTCTTGTGAGATCTTTGCATGTATGTTCCCCAGACTTTCAATCAAGGCCATTTAGGAAGATTATTGAGAAACGCACACCAGACTGACCAAAGCTGAATATTTAAGGTATATTTGAAGTGTTGACATTTGATGAAACCCCTTCCTCTTTTTCATGGTATGCTTCGCTTATTAACATTCAGAATGAATGACCTTAACTTAGTTAGGCAAGGTAGGTAAAACAGATATGCCTACAAAAAAGGAAAGATATTTAAAGATGAAGGCATGTAAGCTTATTTACTTTTCACTTCATTAGTGGTAAAATGCAGTAGTTTAAATAAATGTTAAAATAGTAATTAGAATCAACATGCCACTAAATTGGCTTTGAGTACTTTGCTTGTACAGATGTAACTATTGTTTCTCTTTTTCTAATCCAGTGTGTCTTCTGACCATTTTTACTTTGTATTTATTCCTTTTCTAATTATAAAGGTAATTGTCATTTTAGATAGGACATAATACTTTTTAAAGATTTATTTATTTATTTGAAAGACAGATTTACAGAGAGAGGTAGAGACAGAGAGAGAGGTCTTCCATCTGCTGGTTCACTCCCCAGATGGCCACAATAGCTGGAGCTGAGCCGATCCAAAGTCAGGAGCCAGGAGCTTCTTCCCGGTCTCCCGTGTGGGTGCATGGGCCCAAGCACTTGGGCCATCTTCCATTGCTTTCCCAGGCCATAGCAGAGAGCTGGATCAGAAGAGGAGCAGGGGAACTAGAACCAGTGCCCATATGGGATGCACTTCAGGCCAGGGCTTTAACCCACTGTGCCACAGTGCCAGCCTCAGGACACAATATTTTTAAGCAACAAAATAATATTGATGTTCAATCTGTACTTTATTTTGTTTCTTTGTATTATAGCATCAGGATCACAAAGAACATATAGTTTTTTTTTTCATTTGCTAGTTTTTAAAATATTTTCTTGTGTCATAATAAATATATCCCTAATGTGCTGCTGGCCAATATATTATTTTTCAGTTGTTCTTTTTTAGCTTTCTTTTACTTGCTAGTCTATAACAACCTAAGTGTCCTCCAATAACGTCTATTTTCTCCAAGTCTATAGCTATGCAATTTTCTTTTCTTTCTGAATGGGATCCATACCTAGTCACTCTCCCTCTACTCAGCTCTTTTTCACTCATTCAGAACTATTATAACTGGAGTGTCCCATATCCAAAATACTTGGGTACAGAAATGTTTCAGATTTGGAAATATTTTAAATTCAGAATATTTGCATAGACTTTACTTACTTGTATATCCCTAATCTGACAATCCCATATAAGATACATTCTGAAATCCAAAACTTTTTGAGCACCTCCATGAAATGTAAAAGGTTTCAGATTTTGGAGTACTTTCAATTTGTGATTTTTGGATCAGAGATGCTCAACCTGTATCTCTCAGTATGAAAAGTAGGTAGTACTTTCTGGGATCTGGCAATAGTTGCCTTATCCCAGGACCCTGCTCTGACCCCCTACTTTAACTACATTCCTCATCCATGTTGTAACACAAGGATGAAAGATTTAGTCAGTAAAGAAATAAGCTATATTTTGATCCAGGTTTTACTTATATGGAGAGCAAAACCAAGATATACAAAGGTGCCAGTTCCCAAATTGTCTTGCACCCTAGAATAACAGTGGATAGGATGGGATTAGATGAGTGTAATGACATGAGTCCTGGGGCACCCTGCTGCTAAAATGCTGCTGCTTTGCAGCAATGGAGTGATTTTGTAACCTGCAGTTGTACGCTCAGTAGAGAAGGGTAGTAGGATGTTCCAGGTCTCAATAGAACCCAAGAGATAAGGAATTGTCTCCTAGCAGCATCCTTGGCAGACCAGGAGATGGGAAGGAAATGTCCTTGAGACATCACCTCTCTACTAGCCTTTCATGCTGTCATGTTTGGAGAGAATTATAGCCGAGACAGATCAGCTGGGTGAAGCCTTACCTGCATGGTCTATGTTAAGATGTGAAAGGTTATCAGAGCACATGGCAGAATGATTTCTCAACAATGGAATCCATCTGGTTAGCCAAAGACCAAGCTCTGGGGGTGTCAGGACCTGAAGTTCTATGCCGAAATGATCTCACTCCTGCTTGTTTATCCTTGGAGAGACTTTTTGCTAGATCCATCATTCAAAAGTGTCTGGTATTTTGCACACCCTATTGCCACAGTGTGGTCATGGTGGCTGTGCAGTTTGCATTTACAAAGCCCTTGGATAAGAAGGCCAAGGTGTCTGTTCTCAGGCATGTGAGCTACTCTGGGTGCTAGGCAAAGTGACTGAGTCAGAATCAAATTGTACTAATGAATGAAGCTTCTTTTGCTGCTTGGAAAGAAAAAGCCAAGGAAGACAGGGAGGCTAAAGAAGTCAAAGCAAAGACATTCTTGAGCTGCCCTCCTAACCCTGACCCACTAACCAAACCTATTTGGTTTGAGAATGCAGATTCTCAAAGGAGATGAGAAGAAAGCCTGCAGTGTAATTTTGTTTACATGACAGTCTCAAACCTTTAATTTAGATTTTTGTTTTTAGTAAAAGCTAATAAATATTATGATTAAATTTTTAAAATAAAAACTTGAATAAGTAGAATACTTAATTTTTTTTAGTGAAATGTTATTTATGCATTTATTTTTTTGAAAACAGAATATTTAAAGGGTAAAAAGAGATTAATCTTTACATGGAATTGTTTTAGTAATAAGTTGCATATTGAATAAATAAATAAAATTAAGAAAAGTTATATCTCTTTCTTTATATTGAAAGAAATAGAAAGAGTGAAGGAGACAGGGAAAGAAAGAAAGATAGAGAGAGGGGCTGGAGGAGACATTGGGGTGAGATTCCATCTGTTGTTTTACTCACCAAAGGAATGCAATGACCCCAGCAGGGAGCCAAAGTTAGAAGCTGGAACTCAGTCCAGGTCTTCCAAGTAGATGGCAGGAATCCAATTTCTTGAGCCATCATCTGCTGCCTCCCAAAGTTTCTACTGGCTGGAAGCTGGAGGCAGGAGCCAAAGTGGGGACTGAAACCCAAATAGTTTGATATGGGGTACTAGCATCATATATACTGGGCCAAACACTGACCCCTGAAAAGTAAATCCTGATGTTTTAGATAACCATGTTATCAGGACTGACAAACCACCTGTCTGTTCATATTGGGAGCAGTATTCAGGACTTCAAATTATAAACATTTGCTAAGGTAAAATTCCCTGTATCCTCAAAGCCAAACATCTATAAAGTACCACAAGTGTAAATCTTCAGACTTGTCATCTTGTGACAGGTGTGATTTCAGCATATAAATATTTGTCCATACGTATATTTGTTTTCTGGTTACTCTTGACTAACTTTAGATCAGTGACTTTTAACTAGGGGTACATATCAGAAATATTTGTTAAATATTTGTTTTAAAAATAATCAGATCAATAGACAGATCATTGATCACAACCTGGAAGATGTAGTGATTTAGATTCTTGGGTTTAGGGATAGAAAAGTCTTTCCCGCCCTCAGTTTTGCACATATGGTGACTAAGTCACTTACCATACAAGCTTATACATATTTGAAAATGAAAGAAGATGTTATTAGTATTGTCTTGATGTAAGAGGTGTAAATTGGGACTGTCCAAACAAGAATATATTGTCATCTTATTTACAGATAGTTGAATATGCTACCTTGTCAAAACAAAAAAAATCTGTAATAGTTGAATTAATCACATGCAACTGTGGGCTAGAAACAGCCATTTTTTGACTAAGAAAATCACCAAATTATTTTTTCTAATTTTTTTTTTAATTTTATTTGACAGATAGAGTTAGACAGTGAGAGAGAGAGAGATAGAAAGATCCTTCCATTGGTTCACCCCCTAAATGGCCACTACGGCTGGCACGCACTGTGCCGAATCACCAAATTATTTTTAAAAGAGAGAAAAATATATTTTATTTCTTTCACACAGACATAGTATCTTTTTATAAATTTTACAAAAACAATTTACATACAGCCATTCAGTTTTTAGTTTTATATGTAGTATATTTTTCTTTTTATATTTGACAGGTAGAGTTATAGACAGTGAGACAGAAAGACAGAGAGAAAGGTTTTCCTTCCATTGGTTCACTCCCCAAATGGCCGCTATGGCCGGTGCTGCGCCAGTCCGAAGCCAGGAGCCAGGCGCTTCTTCCTGGTCTCCCATGTGGGTGCAGGCGCCCAAGCACTTGGGCCATCCTCACTGCCCTCCCTGGCCACAGCAGAGAGCTGGACTGGAAGAGGAGCAACCAGGACAGAATCCGACGCCCGTATGGGATGCTGGCAGCGGAGGATTAGCCAAGTGAGCCACGGTGCCGGCACTGTAGTATATTTTTCATGTAGGCCTTTTAAATAGTTGAATGCCGTGAATCATTTTTTAATACTGGATAATATGCTGTTCTACTTTACATGCTTTGTTCTTTACCATGACATTGTTGGTTTTAAACTTACTAGAGAAATGAAACATTACAAAATAGTTTATGGTATTATAAGTGAAGGTAGTTCCATCTGTGAATTCTTTAATGAATGTCATGTATTTAGTATAGGGCAAGAAAACCATATTTCATTTACCCTACCACTTTCATTAAAAAAGGGCCAACCTTTGCTTTGTTATATATGTACCCTCTTGTTCCTTCACTCCTTTCTTCATGCATTCTTTTGCTTCATTGGATTTATAGTTGATTATATTTAAATTTTTCCAGGATTATACCTAACACTCTGTATTGACAACAATCATTTTTTAGTCTTGCTTTACAGAGCTATCTAGATCTTACATGGATAGAAAGATATACACATGTATATGTGCATGCTCGCATGCACACATGCACACACACATTCACACTCTCAGCCCTAGTCTAGAACTTTTATGAGTTCTAGCCCTGTGTCAGTGTGTCTACCTAACATTTCTATTTGGATATTTCAAAGATTCCTGAGTTATCATGTCCAGACCTAACCTTGTAATCATTCATTTTTAGACTGCTTTTCTTCCAGTGCATCACTTTTCAATAAACTGCTATCATTGCCCATCCAAACACCCAGTCACTGAACTCTATTAATTACCAAAATAATTTCCTCACCGTCTCCCTACCTCACCTGTAAATTTCATGAAAACAGGATTTGTGTATTTTGTGTATTTTTTGCTTTTATCATTGCATGTGAACATTTACCATTCTGCCTGCTATCAAATAGAAACTCAATATTTGTGTTTCAGTGGGTGAGATATATAATTTCATGTATCCTAAACTACTTCCAGCCCTGTGGCAGGATGCTCACTAGGGCTGCTTCCTTATGATGGCAGAGTAGTAAAGGCACAAATGCTCCAGATTAGCCATCATAACATTTGCTCACACCTTCACCTTGTCCTGTTCAGCTCCCACTTCCCAATTAAATGGGGGAGTTCCCTGGGCTTCGTTGTGTGCCTCTCTAAAACTAATAATTTCTTTTCTATCTACCACAGTAGATTACTTCAAGGATCAATTGAGATAATAAATATAGAAGTGTTTTGTAAACTGTGAAGACCTACATAAAAATAAAGTCATTTATTTATAAAATCCTTCATCACTCTTTTATAGGCAAGTCTATAACATAATATTCAGTCTCTGTGAAGGGCAACCATCCTTCTGTTTTTTTCAAGATACACACGATATTAACTCTGCACTAAGATATGCAGAACCGCATATTTAAAACCATGCATCAGCTCAGGACCTAGGAAATGTTCATGCCTGGGCACACACCAGGTAACTATAGATACAGTGCCTGCATGCCACTGCATATTTACAGTATGTTTTTATTCATTCTCTCTTTCCTGCCTTAATTTTTCTGTTAGCCTGAAAAGTTGTTTTTTATTCATGCCATGGCCTTATTTTCTGCAACTGCCTCTTGGAATACATTATTATTGATATTTTGCATATCGTGGATATAGCACTTTTTAGTCTGAAAATTCACTTTTCATGCTGATGCTGTGTTTTCTAGGTCTAGTGTCTGGAATGGATTTTTTAAAACAACATTCTAGAGTACACGGTTCTTCATTTGGTACTTCATGTCTTCAAAATTATTAAGAATATTTCCAGTCTAATAATACCTTTGACACCTCCAAGATATTGGAGTAGAGGAAAGCATGTTCAAAATTTGCTGTTTTTAGGAATATGTGTTTGCCAAGTGATTGGAGTTTTGCTCAGCCCAGCCTCTCCCTTCTTCTCTAAACACTTTCTAAGTAGCCATCAGCTACACAAAGCTTTGAGGTGTTTGGGCTTCTGTTAAAAGCATTAGAGCTAATGTCAGGGCTAAAGTTATCCCTTATTTGTTCAGTATGTCCTAGTAAATATTTGCTTATGGGTAACACCCAGGCAAGCATTCTGCAAAAGTGAATAGAGATGCGCATTCTTAGAAGTGCAGTTTTTGGAGCCAGCATTGTGATATAATGAGTTAAGCTGCCACCTGTGACACTAGTATCCCATATGGGTGTCATTTTGAGTCCTAGATGCTCCACTTCCAATCCAGCTCCTTGCTAAATGATTGTCATAAATAAGCTAATTAACGTATCTGTCTTCTTTTCTGTGTGTGATGCAAATACTTAAGATATATTTTTAACATTTCACTATACAAAACATTATTACTGTGTTGTAACAGTGCTATACCTCAGGCCTGTAGTAGTTACTTACTTCTAACTGCAAGTTTGTATCTTCTGACCAACATCACATCCTTTCCTCCACATCCTACCCTTGGTAACCACTATTCTACTCTTTGCTTCTATGAGTTTGACATTTAAAAATTTTTTTTGACAGGCAGATTTAGAAAAGTGAGAGAGACAGAGAGAAAGGTCTTCCTTCTGTTGGTTCACCCCCCAAATGGCCGCCATGGCCAGCGCACTGTGCCGATCAAAGCCAAGAGCCAGCCTAGCTCAACCCTTCGCTCTTGTGGGATTCGAGAGGGTGAATCAAACTGATCTCTCTGTGTTGTTACACCTTTCAGATAAATATAAACAAACATTTAAAATTAAATTTTTATTTTTCTAGCTTTAGGTACTTTTGGTTTCTAGGAATGCCTTAATGTAGAATTATAAAGTGTCATGCATCTATAATGTTAAATATTTTTTTCAAGTACAATAATAGGTAGCTGTGTGTTAAATCAGAAAACTAATGACAAACTTTATAATACCATGTTTAGATAATTATTGTTCATTGTAGAACCTCAGAGGTTGATTGGATTCCTGGTTTCTTTCTGCATCTTTCACTACTAACTTTTACTCAGATGTTACTTTTTAAAAAAAAAAAAAATATTTATTTGAAAGGCAGAGTTACAAAGAGAGAGAAATATTCCATCTCTGGTATACTTCCCAAATGGCTGCAAAGGCTGGAGCTGGGCCAATCTGAAGCGAGGAGCCAGAAGTTTTTTCCAGGTCTCTCACTTGGGTGCAGGGGCCCAAGGACTTGGGCCATCATCTGGAGCTTTCCCAGGTCCATTAGTTGGGAGTTGGATTGGAAATGGAGTAACCAGGACTCTAATTGGCACTCATATGGGATACTGGCACCACAAATGGAGGCTTTACCCTTTACCCACTATGCTATAGCACCGGCCTCATTACTATTTTGTTTTGTTTTGTTTTGTTTTTAATCACTCAATTCTCTTAATTATGTTTGATTTCTGTTTTATTTCTAGTCTTTCTAGTCACACAGAGTCAGGGGGTAAGCTTTCTGATTTTTTTTTTAATGTTTGAAGATTATTTTGTTTTTCGATCATAACAAGCTGGCATTTTAGATGCTTATATAGATTTCCTCTGTCCCAATCTAACTCTGATTACATTGTTTTCTAAATAAAACTTTGCTGGGATGAGCATTGGCTTAGCAGGTAAGATGCCTCTTGGAAGGACGGTATCTCATATTGGAGTGTGTGAATCAGTCCCACCTCTGTTCCCAATTCCAGCTTCCTGATATGAGCACCCTGTGAGGCAACAGGTTATGGTTCAAGTACCTGGGTCCCTGTCACCCATATGGGAGATCTGGATTGCTTTCCCTGAACTTGGTGTTGGCCTGGCCCTACCCAGGGCTTTTGAAGACATTTTGGGAGTGACCCAATAGATGGGACATCTTTCAGTCTATCTGTTGTCTGCATTTCAAAGAAATAATAAGAATAAATAAAGGCCATTGTAACTTTTTCTTTTCTCTTGAACTTTTGAGATTTCACAGTGTTACAACTGTGAGTCTTCCTGAGCCAGTTCTCATGCATACTCCCTGTGAAGACATGAACGTCCACGTCTACTGCAAGAATTGCTGTTTCTCTGAGATCTTTTGTTTTCTCTTCCCCTCCGTTACACTTTATCTCCTGTTATTTTTATTATATCTCTGGGATCCCCAAGTCTCTTAACTTCCTTTGTAAAAATCTTTGTCTTTTTATTTTTCCTTCATTAATTATCTGCTTGGTTGCTAATTTGGTATTTATTAGCTTCTGTCTTGTTGTTGTCAAAGGCTGTGAAGGGTCTGAGATTCTAACCTATTTTCAAGGTAACAATTTAGCCTGCCACAGTTTTATGGATGCTAGCAGAAGACAAGACACTCTTGCATCATATAAAAAGGATTACAGTATAGCAGGCAGCATGAAAATCAATATGTTTATGTCTATTCTCTTGCCCCTCAGTCCCACAGGGTGGCATGGATGATCCCAGATATCTGCTCAAGCATTACAAGCCAGAGATTCTGAGCTTAGAGAACTAACATTTTAAAGTGGGCGTGAAGCATGCCTGCCTTCTGCTCCAGAGGTAAACACCACCTCTATCTTGCAAGGCTTTAAGCAAACCTGCCCTTTGCTCTGGAGGGAAACACTATTACCAGTTTCCAAAGCGCCTTACTATTCAAATATACTCAGAAAGAGAATTTGAAACGAAAGGCAATCAGTGCCTATTTCACAAAATGTTCAGAAACACAAGAAACTCAAGAATCTCCCAGCCATTATTATGTCCAATTTTTTCAGTTTGGGAAATACATTTTTTAGTTTTTAGAACATAATATTTGTTTTCTACTTGATTTCATTTCTCAAAAGGCTGATGTTCAGAGTAGACAAGTACAATATTATCTCTAAGGTAATTTTTAAGAACTGTCTTCTGTTTTATGTGTCAATGCTTCTTAAAATCACATGTGCATATGTTACCTTGGATATTTGTTTAAATGCAGATTAAAATTAGTATTTAGGTGTGGGACATGAGATTCTAAATCCCTAACAAGATGCTGGTGAGTCTGTGCTATTGTTGTCAGGAAGGTGATTGGCCCATTGATGATTTCTCTTTCTCTCTCTCGCTCTCACTCTCACTCTCTCTAGCAAATATTTTTTAAAGGCAGGATTACAGACAGAGAGAGGGAGAGATAGAAAGAGAGGTTTCCTTCCAATGGTTCACTCCCCAATTGGCTGCAATAGCCAGTGCTGGGCCAATCCAAAGCCAGGAGCTTCTTCTGGGTCTCCCACATGGGTGCAGGGGCCAAGGACTTGGGCCATCTTCCACTGCTTTCCCAGGCCATAGCAGGGAGCTGAATCAGAAGTGGAGCAGCCAGGACTCGAACTGCTGCCTCTATGGGAAGCCTCCTCCGCAGGCCAAGGCTTAGCTGGCCCCAGCTATCTCTTACCTGGATTATCCAGGGGCCAGTTCTGCTTGTTTTCCTTACTTTAGGTTTTTATACTTATAACTTTTTTCACAAACCTGATGTTGTCCATAATTATGCATGGAGATCTCATATGAAAAATATGAGTGGTGTAGTTTTTCTAACCATTAGTGAGGATTATTTTGCCAAAGTTTCCCTGGGAGAACAGACTATAAATTCCTTCTCAGGAACGAATCTTCTGAGAGGGTACTGATGGAGTAAGGACCTCCCAAAATCTGTTTCTCCCCAAAGAGCAGTATGAACACCAGTAAAACATTGTCTATTCAAAATTTTCAGGATAGTGAACATACCGAAAAGCTTGCAACAAACCAGAAGACTTTATTCAAGAGAAGCAGCAAAATTTCAGTAACAGCAGCCAGCTTTGTGGCATTTTAACTTGTACTATTTTCATTCCCATCTTTGGCAGCCTTGCAATGCCATCATCCCTGCAAACACAGTGAAAGCCTGCAGCCTAGCAATCTGTCTTAGTGTGTTCAAGCTGCTGTAACACAATACCATAGACTAGGTGGTGTAGAAACAACATATACTAATTTTTTATAGTTCTGAAGGCTGTGAAGTGCAATAACAATTTGCTGGTATATTTGGTGGCTGGTGAGGTCCTGCCTGATGAATCATTCATTAATGGCCATCTTTGCTCTGTATCCTCACATGGCTGAAGGAATGAGGGAACTTTCCATTGCCTTCCTTATAAGGGCATTCATCCCATTCATCAGGGCTCTACCCTCATAAGCTCAACTCCTGCTGGCTCCCTCTCCTACTGCTGGGGCTTACAGGGCAGTCTCTGGGGCCACCCAAAAGCCACATTCTTGTAGGATTATCATTACACAACATTGAACTAAATGATTGTTGTGGAAATGATAAAAACACATGCATTTGCCTTAGCAATGTGGCAAGCACAATTTATGGCTTTTCTATACTTGTGGATGGGGTGTGATAATTTAATTCTTCAAGTCTTTACTGAGACTGTACTTAAATGAAAGTCATCAAACCAAGGTAGCATGATCATCTGCTGCTTGGGATGCCAACATCCTATACTGAAGTGCCTAGTATTGAGTTTTGCTTCTGTCTCTGCTTCCGATCTAGCTTGTTGCTAATGTGCCTGGGATGCAGAAGGCGATGGAGCATCTATCTTCTGGGTCCCTGAAATGCAGGTTGGAGATTCAGATAGAGTTATTGGCTCCTGGTTTTGCCTGGCCCAATCTCTATTGTTGTTGGCATTTAGGGAATGAACCAGTGGATAAAAGATCTCTGTCTTCTTCTCTCTTTCTCTCTCCCCCATCTTCTTTTTCAATTGCTTTACTTTTCAGATAAATAAAAATAAATAAACATCAATAAAAGGTATCACATTAGGGGTTTTCCTGATATTGGAAAACTACTTCAACTATGTTCCAACTATGTTCTTTCAAATTAATTGTGTCATATATTAAAACATACAACTTTCCTCATGAAAAACCTAAAATAAAACAAACACAGCATAAACTTTGTAAACTTACTCAAACTCTTTACAAATTTGAATCAGAAGGTACTATATGGAATTTTAGTAGAATCTTCAGCATAATTTTTTGCTTTAATATTTTGATAAAGTGATATAGATCAAAAATGAAATTAGCTGGCACAGTTTTATATTATTAGAACATAGCTGAAAGACTGGCATTTTACAAACAGTCTAACCTAATTCCTGTATCTGGTATTCACCTTTCATATATTCACAACTGGCAAATGCCTCATTTTAAATAACACATTTGTGTGTGACCTTTTAAGAAAATTACCAATGTCTTTGTTTAGAGTGCAGAGGGCATGAATTTCACAGAGCATTTCCCACTAAATGGAGTCTATTACTCCAATATCACAGCCATGTTGTCAGGAAGTGGCACTTCATTAAGATAATGTGACCTTTAGAATATTCTTCCCACCTTTGACTAGTTCTTTGGTAGTGGGATTTGTACTTTAGTTTCTGTAGCTTTTTGATAAGTTGGAAATAAAAAGTAATTGAAGGCTACATTATTTATTTCACTTCAGCTATCCATTGTGTGTGAGTTTTTTTCTTTCTAAAATGGCAAAAAAAAAAAAAATCAGGTAAAGGATTTTTGTTCAAACTAGGGATTATCTGCCAGGAAAATGTCTCTTAGAATTAAAATCAAATTGGCAAGTTTATGCCTATTGTGGAATGGAAGAAAGGGAGAAAATGAGTATATAGAAGAAAGCTAAAATTGTTCTTTTTACTATTTCATTTTCAAAAAATGTTGGGAGAGCCCTAAAGATTTTTTTCTTGTTTTCTAACGATGCTGAGATAATATTTTCTTCACTGTGCTTCCTGGGGTAACTTTAGATGATTTGTTCATTCAGTTCCATCATTGAAAAGTAGAAATTTAACTTCTTCTAAAGCAATTTTTATGACAGAGTCAATGTAGGAAACTTAATGGAAAGAGGAATGGAGATGACTATTCTGGTTAGGTAAGAAGTAGAATTTTTCAGGAAACATTTATGTGTCATTTAGCTTATTTTTAAGATTAAAGAGATTTTCACTTGAGTAACTTGAAATATATTTACAGCTAGGTATTTTTTGTATTTAATATAGATACTCTTAGGTGCCAGAATATATGTTTCTTAATCACATCTTTGACAGCTATAACATTGAGGTTTTCATTTTAAGTGATTCATTCATATTATACCCTGGGAGGGGATGTATTATAAGAAATTGAAGAATCAAATGGTGACAAAAAGCCCAACAGGGAAATTTTGATTCTTCTAATAGGTATGTGGTTCTTAAAAAACCATTTGGTTTCCTTTAGCTTTCAATTTTCTGTAAGATAAATAAAGTCAAGGACTCATTCAGTTGTATGTAACAGAAAACCTGGTTGGAGTGGTTTAAAAAAGCAAAAGTTGTTTTTTCTCACATCAGCAGAAGACAGGATGTGGGTAGTGCAAGTAGTCTAGCTTTCCAACTAGTCATGAGAGATTCCATCCTTTCTCTTTGTTTCTTTCTTTGTGGTTGTGGTACCATTGTCATTAGACAGTTGGTAAGCTTAATGGGTCATATCTGCATTTCAGACAGGAAGAAGGGAAGGACAAATATGTTTTCTGGGTAGGATTTTGCTTTTTTATTGAAAAAGAGGATTCATCTCTGGCTGACTTCTCTTTATATCTGATTAGCCAGGATGATTTCTTACCACCTTGACCCTACCTGTAAGAGAACCTAGGAAATCAAGTGTTTATTTTTATTGACTCTGTAATAGAGGAAGATAAGGGAGAAAGTTGTGCAGAGGTATTGACTAAGGTAATATATAAGAAGCACCAGTCCTCTCTGAGCAGGGTATAGAGATGGTATTAACTGGGTTAATGATATTTCATTATGGCTACATCTAATTGAGTTTTGTCCTTAGTTGTGAGTGTACATAAAAGCTAACATTCCCTAAAAAGTATGCCAGAAATAGATGAGTTTCTTGAGACTCTGTCATATAAGGAAGACCTGAAGGAATTAGAGTTTTTGTTGTTATGTTTAAAGATTTATTTTATTTTTTTTGAAAGAGTTACAGAGAGAGGTAGAAATAGAGAGAAAGGTCTTCCATCTGCTGGTTCACTCCCCAGATGGCCACAATGGCCGGAGCCAAGCCGATCCAAAGTCAAGAGTCAGGAGCTTCTTCCTGGTCCCCCAGGTGGGTGCTGGGCCCAATGACTTGAGCCATCCTCCACTGTTTTCCCAGCCCATAGCAGAGAGCTGGATCAGAAGAGGAGCAGCCGGGACTAGAACTGGCGCCCATATGAGATGCCAGTGCTTCAGGCCAGGGCTTTAACCCACTGCACCACAGTGCCAGCCCCAGAATTAGGGTTTTTAATTGGAGAAGATAAAACTTAGAAGCAGCATAGAGGTACCCAACATTTGAATCGTGTAATACACTTAATATGGGTTGAGAAAGATAGCATCAGTAAAGACAACAGATAATGGGTCAGCATAAATGTACTTCCTAAGAACAAGGCTGTGAGGTTATACTTATGTTCAATAAAAAATGCCATAGCAATTTATTGAGACATGTTTTTTGTGTTTGAGAACTGAGGCCCTTAGCTCCAAGTCACCTATAGTCCCTTTGCCCCACACCTCATGACCATCTCCACAGGCAGCTAGCCATCACACTTGCTTGTTTCAGCTAGGTCAGCAGTATAGTCTCTTCGTTTAGTCAGTTAAGAAAGAGGTTTATATAACAATCTGATCATGAGAATGACAGCCTTTGTCATATTCTATTATTTAGAGGCTAATCACGTTCATGAAGAAAGGATTATACAAAGGTGTAGACAGTAGAAGGTAGAAATTATTGGAGTCACCCTAGAGTTTGTTCATCGTAAATGGTACTTGGAATTGACTTCCGAAGTGGAGTAGGTAAAACTTGATGATGCTTTCAGCTATCCATTTGACTCCAAAGCTTAATTAAGGACCAACTGAACACTTAAGGTTAAAAGCTTATGAAAAGCAGAAGAGGAATTTTCATTCCTAATTGTACATAATGTAGGGTGCTTTGACATTGGCTACTCTGAAAGTTTGAGGACATAAATTGAAGGTCATGGAAGATTGTTTCCCATCAGGTTATTACTATTCAAAAAGAGCCTAATTAGGAAGAGCTCTCATACTCTATATTCCATCTGTTAGGGGAAAACCTAGACAGAAAATAACAAATACTAACCACAAACATGGTAGGGCTGTAATGATGTTGTCATTTTCTTCCATTATTATCAACCTGACAAAAGGCCCTGATATAACCATTCCAACATTCAATTTACAAAGAAAAGTGGTATTCATGTGAAAAGCTAAAACAATTCTAGATGTATTCTTTCAACTTGCAAACAGAATATACTACTACTTTTCTACTCATAGTCCTGCTGCCAAATCTCCAAATATCTTCATTATGGAGCAAGTATCTCAGAAAGTTCCAGAGAAGTAGGAGACTTTCTGTATTTTCCCTGACTTCCTTCTCTACTCTTACCCTATGACAATTTATAACCCCTGCACCATCTGGGGAACAGGCTGTTGGCTGCCAAGTAGACTCATTAACATTCCCCTCCAGGAACTCTTGCTGTTTAATTAGGCTGTCGACTGAATTCAGGCAGTGAAAGCCTTAGGTGGCTGTGTAACAAATCCATGACTCCATGCATTCAGATGTCAAGGTCACTAAGATTCCTGCTTAAACTCAATACAAGAAAGGGGATCCAGATAGTTGGCTGCTAAAATCCAAGTTATCAATGGTTTCACCTTAAAGAGAACTTTCCATAGTTAATTGAGACACTAAGTTATCCCCCACTGAATTCACAGCTGTCACAACTGTGTTGTTTGACCGTCTTCTAACCCCTAGGCCATCAGGTCTGGCATGCAGGGTAACTTTCTTGTCAAAACTAGTCAACAGTGTTTGTGGTGTACCATCCAAACCCAATACTGAAATGACTATCTATGACATAATTAAATACTTCAATTAATTAAAATCTCTGAGGACAGATTGCTGAAAAGTGTTAGCGTTCTACACATATTTAAGTGAAACAATGGCCTCTTTTTCAATGTCAAATTGGGGAAATTCTATTGTAAGAAAAATGCCTCTGCTTTTGGTTTGGTTAAAATTAAAATTTTCTAACCATCACTAGTTTGAAGAAAAAGGTAAAGGGTCATTAGAAAAATCTCTCTAAATTGTGTCTCAATATAGAGAGAGAAACATTGAAGTAAGAATCAACCAACTTTAGTACTTTTTGGTTGAACTAAGAGTTCATTTATTCCCTGATTAATTAACTCTGTTCATTACTTTGTCAAATATTTATTGATTCTTTACTTTCAATAAGGCTCTGGGATAGATTCTTTGATTGTAATGGTAATTTGAAATAGGTGCTGTGCAAGTCTCCATTCTAGTGGGAAAGTCAGTTATTCATCAAATAACCATGATAACAGTCACCAGAATTGTAAATGAACATAGTTACTTCCAAAAGATCTCATAATTGAGAATGTTGACCTAACCTGTTGAACAGGGAAGTTTTCCTGAGGACATAGTTTGAACTGATAAGAGAGGAACTGGAATGATAAATTGGGAGACACTCAGATAACATTTGAGTAAAACATGTGCAGAGTTTCTGTGCTGGGGGAGCAAAGCACATCTTCTTCCTAGAGGATATCACAATGTGTGAAATCTAAAGTTTTAGGTATTACAGGTAGACTGTCATCTTCCAGAAGTATCCGTAGCATTAGGCCCATGTTATTTTCTTCATGCTGTCCAACTTAATCTTAATTGTGGCTAAAAGAAAAAGATTTAAATAGATGAATGTGCTTAGTTTTGCTTTTTTCTCCTACCAACCCATCTTGACTAAGAAAGAATGTGATTAGCAATAGAGTGGGAATTTGTGGCAGCCTGCAGCACAAAGAACCAGGTTTACTAAAACAGAGAGTGGAAATGCGGGCACAAGGACACAAAGAATGGAGCCAAGACAAATCCTGATCAGGTCTCATTTATTCAACAGATCCAGTAGTATTTAAACATGACCAGTTGTATACAAGAAGGCACACAAAAGATTTACATATCTAAAAGACTTTTGGGGTTACAAAGAGTTCCTGATAAGGTTCTTCCTGCCTCTTCCTGGAATCTCCTTAGCCTTTTGTCTGTGCCAGGATGTATCCATCCATATGTTTAAGTGTAAACAAAAGGGGTGACTGCCTGTGGCTGCCCACAGGAATTGTCAGTGGTCCTTGCTTTAAAATGTGGTGGTATAAAAAATGTTTGGCCCAGTTATTCTTAAGTGTTAAAAATGAACTGAAATGTGATCCCTGTTAAACATAAGAGTGGGAATAAGAGAGGGAAGAGATGTATAATTTGGGACATGCTCAAGCTGACTTGCCCCAAATGGTAGAGTTAAAAACATAACAGGGGATTCCAATTCAATCCCATCAGGGTGGCATGTACCAATGCCATCTCACTATTCCAAGTGATCAATTTCAGTTCACAGTTGATCATAATGAAAGGACTAAGAGTCAAAGGGACCACATAAACAAGTCTAGTACCTGCTAACACTAACCGATAGAATAAATAAGGGGGAGAGTGATCCAACATGGGAAGTGAGATACTCAGCAGACTCATAGAATGGCAGATGTCCTAAATAGCACTCTGGCCTCAGAATCAGCCCTAAAGGCATTCGGATCTGGCTGAAAAGCCCATGAGATTATTTCAGGCATGGAAAGCCAAGACACTCTGGCAAAAGATCTCTACAAGTGAGATCCCAGTGGAAAGAACAGGTCTTCAAAGAAGGAGGTACCTTTCTCTGAAGGGAGGAGAGAACCTCCATTTTGACTATGACCTTGTCTAAACAAGATAAGAATAGGAGAACTCAGAGGGCTTCCATAGCCTTGGAAACTCATGACTGGAGCATAGGGAGACTACTGATGCCATAGACAGGAGTGTCAATTGGTAAAGTCAACAACAGGAGTCACTGTGCACTTACTCCTCATGTAGGATCTCTGTCCTTAATGTGCTGTGTATTGAGATTTAATGCTATAACGAGTACTCAAACAATATATTTCACTTTGTGTTTCTATGGGGGTGCAAACTGTTGAAATCTTTACTTAGTGTATACTAAACTGATCCTCTGTAAAAAAAAAAAAAAAAAAAAAAAAAAAAAAAAAAAAAAAAAAAAAAGAAATTCTCAACTCCCAACTTGACTCTCACTGGGATTAAACATGGCAATAGGTCTGATCTGATTTCATCATCATTTAAAAAAAATCATCTATTATTTTTCACTTTATGTTTCTGTGTGGGAGCAAACTGTTGAAATCCTTACTTAATGTATACTAAGCTGATCTTCTGTATATTAAGATAATCGAAAATGAATCTTGATGTGAATGGAAGGGGAGAGGGAGTGGGAAAGGGGAGGGTAGTGGGTGGGAGGGACGGTATGTGGGGGAAGCCATTGTAATCCATAAATCGTACTTTGGAAATTTATATTCATTAAATAAAAGTTAAAAAAAATGCTTGGCCCAAGGGATAATTATAGATATTAACCTTTAAGTAAGTAGCAATAAGTAAAGCAGGTGCTATGTGATGACAAAACATTTATTTTTTAAAAAATGATTTATTTGAAAGGCAGCATTACAGAGAGATAAAGAGATAAAGAAAGAGAGAGAGAGAAAGAGAAAGAAAGGGAAAGAGAAAGAGAGAGACAGAGAGAAAGAGAAAGAGATATCTTCCATTTGCTGGTTCATTCACCAAATGTCCACAACGACTGGAGCTGGGCTGATCCAAAGCCAGGAGCCAGGAGCCTTCTTCTGGGTCTCCCACGTGGTTGCAGGGGCCCAAGTACTTGAGGCATCTTCTACTGCTTTCCCTGTTGCATGAGTAGGGAGCTGGGTCAGAAGTGGAACAACCAGCATTCAAACCAGCACCCACATGGGGTGCTGGCACTGTAGGCAGCAGCTTTACAGGCTATGCCACAGCACCAGCCCCAACAAAGCTTTTCAAAGCTATTTTATATGTATCTACATTTATTTATTTTATTTTTCAAATATCTTATTAATATTTTTACTTCCAGTGCTAGAGAGGAAATGAAATAGCTGTTTTCTCTAAATATTTGGGTGGGGGGTGGGGTTTGGTGGTTAGATATATCTATGTGAACTGTGAACAGTTAAGATGTCTGTGTCCAATATGGGTTCAATACCTGGCTCCAACTTCTGGCCTCAGTTTCTTCCTAATGTAAACACTGAGTACAGTGGTGATGACTCAGGTAATTGGCTTTCTGCTTCCCACATCAGAGATTTGGATTGAGTTCCCAATTCCTGCACTTGGCATGTGATGGGGAAATCATGAGCATTTGAGGATGAATTAGATGATCAGAGCTCTGCTTCTCTTTTTCTCTCCATCTCCCTTTCTGTCTTTCTGCTTCTCAAATAAATATATAAAAAATGTAAAAACAAGTAAAAAGACCCCAACTATATTTACAAACACTCAAAGGCTTTCTTTTCAAGAGTTGGAAGCACATAAACTATAAGGAAATCATACTTCGGATTCAGCATATTAAAATCTACTTCATTCCAAATGTTTCCATTATAAAGATATCTATGGGGAAAATGGAAAGTAAATTTTATAAATATAAACAGAATTTTGGTTTTGTGGGCTTCACTTACAAAAAAGTACCCCACAAATGTCAAATGATAGAGCTGACATATGGGCATTGTTTTAAGGACTTTCAATTAAAGCTTTTGATCTAAGTAGTTCATTAACCTAGTTTTCATTGTATTTTAGTATTTTGTGTTTAGAATTAATATTTAGTATTGGTTATATAGGTAATATAGCTGAAAATACATGATTTTAATTCAAAATATTATTTAAATATTTGGTATTTGGTCAATAATTGTATTATATTAGCTATTACATTCTATTAACTACAAGTTATGTGTAATAGAACAAGATCTGGGAGTCAGGGTGGACCATAAGCCTGACTATGATTTATTAAAAAACAAAGGCATATACTTTCTGAAATTATATGAATATTCATGGAATTGTTACTCATTTTGTTTTTTTTTATTTTGAAATAGGACATTTTTAAGAAAAGATTAGAGATGGGCAATGACATTCATTAAAATGCCAGAAAATATTACCAATGGGGAAAGCCTAAATGAATTGAAATTAGTTCATGAACAGCTGAAAAAGCTAATGGTCTTTTCATAAGTCAATAATAATTTTAAGCAGCAGGGAAAGTATATTATGAGCAGGATTGTGATTAGCTGGTATTATTCAGTGAAAATGAAATATAAGAATTTAAAGCTGAATTAGAATTTTGAACAGGGAATATTACATCTATTATAGATAGCCATCATTATTATATACATGTTATGTTTTTCTATTTCAAGTCTTCATTCACAAGCACCTCAAATGCACAGCCTTATGTTCATTTCTTAGGGCTGCCTACAGTGCTGGCAACAGTAAAGAAACACAGCAGACTGTTGTGTTTATGGGGAGATATCAGTGAAAAGAAGGGTATTTCTAGTGCCTACATTTGAATCAAGACAGAGTTGAAGTTCAAATATTTTCTCAGTCTTAGGAAATGTACATGATATCTCTTGTCTTCTATTTATTTCCCAAAGATAAGAAGTAAAATCAGTAATTCAGTTTCATTTGACCAATTGTGCAAAAATACTTTTTTTTAAAAAACCACAAATTATATATTGTAGTAAGTCCATGAGCCAGTGCCCATGTAATTTTGCCTGTTTTGGCCATTCCTCAGTTGTACTAATGAAAGCCTAGCATTCAAAGAGATATATAGATGCACTGGGGTAAATATAGCAGTCTCCAACTGGATTCAGACAGATGGGATTTAACCACAACTTGCACTCATACATCACAGTAGCAAAGAGCTGGAGCACAGGTGCGAGGGAGGCCCAGAAGTTTCTGGGTAAGTTTAAGAAAGAAAACTGGAAAAAAAAGAGCCTTTCTTTTTTGTAAATAGCATTATAAAAAATTGAACAGTGCAGAGGTGGTGTTATGTTACTTTTGAGTGAGAAGAGGCTAGCTATTGATGTTTGAATCTTTTCTAAGTTAGCCTTACTATTTGAGGAAGACAATAGAGACAGTGACTTCATCTTGAAGGAGAACTGCAAGAGATTGTTTTGGTTTAAAAAAATGTCATTTGCTGTTCTGACAGGATTATTGATAGTGAAAGAAATTCAAGGTCATAGGGCTTGATGTTTTTCTCATTCTATGGTAATCTTATTTTTTGAGATTGTTGGCTCAGCTAGTTCTTGGCTAGATGCTAAGAAGATAAATTTGAACTTGGGCTTGTGACACCACTTAACTTGTAATAATGATTGTTATCAGTGACTCCGTATCCTGTTCAGAGGGCAGGAAGTTTGGCTATGTGTGTGTGTTTTTTCCAACTGAATGACATTTGAAATGCCCAGCTATTTCTTCCAAAGTGCTGGGTAGGAATTACTACTATCATAGAACTATAAATGCATTTTTATTATTTAGGGCAGGAAAATGCTATTGAACCATTTATCTCTTGCTGTAATGGGGCTAAATTTTTCATTTTCTTTCATCAACCTAGTCATCACTTAGCTGCAATTTTTTTTTTTCAAATAAGAAACCTCACTTTATTTACTGAAAAGCTACACTTGTAAACTTCATAATAAAAGTAAATTTCTTACTCTGTAACTATTTTGTTTTACCTATATTTTTGTAGAACGGAATTGAGTTCGGTTTTGGTTTGTCGAAGTAGTGTAAATATACAGTATTGAGAAATCCCAGTTAGCTGGTGAGCATTCAGGGAAGAGAGATAATGGAATTACCATGCAAAGGTAAACAGGCTATGATTTTGGAGAATTTGTTCTGCAATCTTTTCAGTAACATGAAATGACTGTAAAATAAAATCATTTGTATTAAACAACTACATACACATTTATCCAAATCCGTAAGTTTTATTTTTAGATGCCTTTTAATTAATGAGCAATACATGTGTTTAATCATCCTAAATCCTACTGAGTTACTCTGTGGAATCTCAGTATTTCAGCTGTCACTCAATAGGCATTGTTCCTTGACTGTTAAAGCAACATGAAGGTCAGAAATATTGTTCACTCAGACCAATCCAGGAATTCATCCCAAGTCTCTTCTTCCTCTAGTTGTCTGAATATTACATGGAAATCTCTTTAGAGATGGACGTCAACAATAGGTCTGGTTATGGAGTTGTGTTATGGGCATCGTTAGGGTTAGGGTAGAGATGTTCCATGAAGGAAATACTTTAAACTTGGAAAAAAGAAAAAAAAAGCCAAATAACGTGTTCAAACCATGTAGTTTCTAGTCCACAGACATATTAAGAAATAAAATGATGATGCTGTCATGTTCATTTGTCTCTAAGGTCCAAGTCCAGAATATCTATCTATATATCCATCCATCTATATAACAGAGCAAAGAGTGAGAATAAAATCATCTGTCTTCCAATGAGTATTTAACAAGAAAAGAGAATAATTATAAAGGCAGCAAGGAGACAAGGAAAGTCAAGTGATTTTGATGTCAAAGTTGGGTGAATTCCGACTAAGACATTATTATGGAGACCTTCTGTAATTCACTTGGCCACTTGGCACTGTGCTGCCAGATGGACCCATGTGTAGTATGTGCTGAGTAGCCTAGTGCTTTTATTGTTATCGTGATAATGCAAATATTTTCCATTTTCATACATTACTGAGTTTTGTTATTTTGCATTAAAACTGTTAATACATATTGTTAGACTCCTACCAGACTAAAAATCTAAGTAGGTAAATTCTACACAGAATGTTCAAGAGGATAATCTTTGTTAGATATTTGTGATTACATTTGCTGATCTTGATAAAACATCTCAAAAGTACATACAAAGTATGGTAATTCCAGTTGAAATGAATGATTCCTTATCAAACTCATCGCCATCACAGTTAATGAGAACTAAGCCTGTGTAACTCAAATTATTTTAGACACATGTTCGTGTTTGAAGCCAGGAATGTAAGAGCAGGTGTCAGAATACTTTTCAACATATGGTTATTTCTTCTACTGCGGTGGCAGCAAACCTTGTCAAAGGTCATGGAGACAAAAAGACAGAGTGCAAAGTGGCCACATGCTTCAGAAGTACATTTGGGAAGCTGCAATATTATAAGCCATATTCACTAACCCAGAGAAAAACCTCTCCTTTTTATCAGTAACAGAGTGAATTGAGAGCTGATTCTGAGTTGAGTTGTGTATGTTTCCATGTAGGGTGAGCAATAGAAAAGTAGAGAAATGAATCAAACAGGTCAGAAACCCTCTTCATAGGAGTATGTGGTCTTCGTGTGCCGTTAAACTCAAACCCCAAGTGAATGCGTACACACCAAGGAACTGTGTCATAGAAAGCACTTGGGATTGCACAGAATGCACACTTGGCCCTTGAGTGTCTAGTCACTGCACTCCAAACAGCATTTGGAAACCCTGAAATATAGCTATCCCGTAATCATTGAGACAGCATGGCCTTTCTACTGCTCTCTAGGATTGGATTTGTGGGAGCAGAGCTTGGTGAGAGGACATCAACATATCAGGGAAGCAGACAAAGGCATAGCTTTCACAGAAAGAAAATGACTCACAGTTACCCCAACGAGAGAAGTGATTTGATTACCTGTTACCTTCTCTGAGGAGCCCCTCCCGATCCTCCATGCCTGGTTCAGGAAGCTGTTCTGGGTCCTGGCGGGCCTCCCTGTACTGCCAGATTCTTGTTTTGCTACACTGTGTCGTTGCTTTCTGAAACTGCACCCTGAGGATGGGACTCTGTCTCTTCAGTGTGTTGTCTAGCGCCTTTGCCTAAACAGGGAAAAAGCAAATGCTTAGCACGTGTTTGCTGAACACCAGGAACAACCAAAGTTTTGGTGCTGAAAAAGAGAGAGAACAATTTGTGGCTGACTCAAAACTGCCCTTTTTACCCTGGTTGGTTTTTAGTGAGGAGGGATTGTTTCTTGGTTAGTTAGGACTCTCTTCCTGGGAGGTGTTAATGCTTGTTTAAGGGACAATCTCTTTCAGAGTTTATTCTAACAAGAAGGAAAGTATTCAGTTGGTTTATTCATTCATGTATGTGTGTGTTTTTTATTTATGTTTTAAATTTATTTGAAAGGGAGACAGTGAGAGAAAGACAGAAGGAGATCTCCTATTTGCTGGCTCATACTCCAAATGCCAACGATACCCAGGGCTGGGTCAGACCAAAGCCAGGACCCAGGAATCCAATGTGGGTCTCCCACATTGGTGTCAGGCACACAACCGCTTGAACCATTACTTGCTACCTACCGAGTTCCCATCAGCAGGGAGCTGGAATGGAAAGCAGAGCTAGAATTCAAATCTAGGCACTCAATGTGGGATGCAGATGTCCTAAGCAGCAGCCCAACCACTGCGCCAAACACTAACCCTTTGGTTTTTTCTATTTTAAAGATTTATTTATTTGTTAATTTGAAAGTCGGAGTTACAGATCTTCCATCAGCTGGTTACTCCCCAGACCAGGGCTGGGCCAGGCTGAAGCCAAGAGCCTCATTTGGGTCTCCCACATAGGTGGCAAGGGATCCAAACAATTGGGCCATCTTCCACTGCTTTCCCAGGCACATTAGGAGGGAGCTGGATAGGAAGTAGAGCAGCCAGGACTTGGACTGACATCTTGCTGGCACACAGGAAGAGGTTTTATTCTCTGTGCCACAATACCAGCCTTCCTCCTCCCCCCTTCCCCTTGATTTATTCTTAATGATTACCTTTTGCAAAGCCTAGTCAGGCTGTTCAGTACCTGGCTGTAATCTCCCAAGAGCAGGTGGGCGATCTCATGAAAAACACTTGTAGGCAATCTAGTCTGCCCACAGCAGAACCAAGAGTTCTCCTAAGATCTGTGTTGTTTATTATGATATTTTCTTTTTGATTTTTAAGCTTTTATCACCTAAGGAATACTCTACACTGAATCACTGAATGCTCAGATTGCTGTAAAAATATCATTTACTGCTCTTTTGGATTGGTAAGGAAAGATCTGTATAGAAATCTGCTGAAATTTTCCTCATTTTATAAAATATATCCTTGTACCCTGACTCTTCAGAGCAATTCATGATTTTAAAACATTTCAGAGAGTAATATCATGATAAAAGAAACTTTAGAACTTACTCTTAGATGAGGAATATTCACCGTCAAGGGAATTGTAAATAAAACAGGAAAAAACATGAAGATAGTGATAGAACATAGGCTCACAAGAAAAGCATTCATGAAGGCTGTGAGAGACAAGGAGTTTTTTTTTTTAATGATTATTTATTTATCTGAAAAAGTTACAGAGAGAAGACACACACACACGCAGACACACACATACACACACACACACACACACACAGAGAGAGAGAGATCTGATATTTGTTGGTTCACTCCCCAAGTGTCTATAACAGCCAGGACTGGGCCAGACTGAAGCTAGGAGTCAAGAGCTTCTTCTGGGTTTCCCACTAATGAGTGCAGGGTCCCAAGGACTTGGACCATCCTCTGCTGCTTTCCCAAGTGCACTAGCAGTGAGCTGGATTAGAAATGGAACAACCAGGACTTGAACCAGTGCCCACAAGGGATGCTGGCATTGCAGACAGCAGCTGACCCCAAGAAGTTTCTTTCAGCCAGGGTTACCTTTGCCAATCTTGGGAAGAGGGTTCTCAGGGCTCCTCTGTGACTCAGGGCAAATGCAATACTTAACCCAGTTCTTGTATAATTCATTACTTGGTAATGAAGTAAAAATTCACCATCAAAGAGAAGAAATTTTAATATTATAACTAAAAGTGAAAACTTGAGAAAATAGTCCTGGAGATTATTCTCTTGTTTCTAAACATTAGCTTAGTTGCATTTTAGTACAGTGAATAGGCATCTAGGGTATACAGAAAATTTGCAATAGGAATCCCTTTGGAAAATTATTCACTTAGTATCTTCCATGCAAAACTGCATTAGAAGTATAAGCCTCTCTAAAATAGGTCACTATTAAGAAAATCACCCAGAACTTGGTGTTGGCTCAATTCCCCCTATGCCACGTATGTTTTAATTGTTTGGGGAAAAGGAGAGTCTTACAAAAACTTTATTTTAAAAATGTCTTAAATTTGTAAGTTTTCAAAATGTTATCTTAAACATTTTATGTAATTCTTGCCAAATGTATAAATTTTTATTATTAGGACCTGAACATGAAATTATTAGACCTCTGTAATGATTAGGTAAAAATGGAGAATTTTAAAACACCATTAAGTTAGCTTTTATTGCATATAATGAGAAATCTCCCAGATGGTGTAGAAATCATTAAAAATTAATTTTATAGCCACTGGACTTGTCTTAAAGTGTCTTGAACTGATAAGTCTTCCTAATCTTCTAATATTGCTCCAGTTCATTGATGAAGTAAAGTGGCTGGCTTTTTAAAATTGATAATCCTATTATAATTATTAAAGTGTAGCACATTCAGTTGTGTTTAAAATGAGTCACTACCTCTCAAAGAAAAATTGTTATGGTATAGAGAGTCCTAGCCATTTTAAATATGAATAGTCTTTTTTAATACAAATTATTTTTCTATAGACTCATATGTTTGCAAATCATTTAATGTTTGTTGATTGAAAAAGCAAGATAAAAGATACTATAAATGCATTCTGGTTTCAAGTGAATAGTTATTAATCTAAACAGTACTATATTTAATACTGCAATATGCATTATGCATGTGATTGAAAAATTCTTGCAGTAGCTCCACTGCCCTGATGAGTGCTTGTGGATTACATTGAGCCACTGCTCTGGATCCTGTTAAGAACATCTGCAATATCTGTGTCTTGAAACAGAAGCCATCAAAAGATGCTTGATCAGTGAGTCAAAGACATGTCTAAAAACCGTAGCTGCCTGTGCTGAGGACATGCTGGCTTCTGGTGTCATAAATGTGCTGGCAAGGAATCTCTTCTTAGAGCCCTGGGATGCCAGCTAGTTTAGTGCAGCCACAGATAGACAGACGCACATTCTCTTATTTTCTAGATAAGTGTCGGTGTCTTCTAAAGTCGCCAATCAGCACCACAATGAATACCATAAAACAAGTATGACTTTTAGTGTAAATAACATTTTTTGGGTATATTTTAATTCTGTGTACTGGGCTAAGGTCTTTTAAACATATGCCATTATGTTTCATGGAGTCTTTTACATTTATTTTTGGAAGCGTGCTTATCATGTGCCTTTAAAGCCAACATTATTATGTTGTCTCCATCTTCTTCTGTCCAAATATCTATTAATAGGAAGTTATTTTTTCTTTTGCTTTTTGTATCTATGTCATTTGTATATATGATTTTTCATTTATAAGATAGGTATCATTGCATATAGTAATATCTCTTGAGGAAATCAGCACATAACACATCTATAATAAAATATTTAAAAATTTGGACTATATCTCAGACTTACCAAGTTTGGGATGTGTATATGTGCATGCATGTCCCTTAGTTGGTTGTATAAAGTGTCTTCAGAATGTCATCAGATCCAATGTACACAGCCACCAAAGCATTATAATGAAACAATGTCAGGGCACTTGATTGAAGGAAATTAGATTTGTATAACAGTTGAAAGAAAAATGAAAGAAACATAAAAAAGGTAATGAAAAAGCATAGGAAAATTTGAGGAATGCAAAATTGAAAAAAAAATGAACTAACTTTTGAAGTCCCAAGTGACTTCTTAAGTCTGGTCCTCACCAGTGTTTCAGTAATAACTTTCTGACATTTTTTAATATCAGCTGCTATGTTTTCAGTTATAGGGTATGGCAGTCATATATTCTATATTTTCCAGGACTATTTCCATTTCATGTATTCTATCTTTTTCTCTGTAAATGTACTTAAACTTGTCAGACAATGTAGGCACATATTGTGATTCAGAAAATATGTTCATGATGTAAAAGCTACAACACCAAAGCAGGATGTAGAGTTTGCTGGAGAATTTATATCAGCTGCCATTAAGAATGCATTAAGACCTCTGCAAACTTTATATGAATGAAGATGGTACTGTGTTGTGGCTAGGAACTGACTTATGTACCCTGAATTCATATCCTCATCCTGCCACTTTGTCACTTTGACCATAGGCAAGTGACCTAACTAATCTTACAGAATTTTAACTTTCTCAGATGAAAATAGAGATCATTGAATAATTGCTTTCAAATAGCTTTAATGAGACTAAAGACATGGTGAAGATGCTGACCTGATGACAGAAGTTGCTATTTTTATAGCTATCTTTATTAGATGGATATCAAATAAGTGGCTATCAACATTTGAGGTGATGCCAAATGATCTAGGAATGTCTAAACAAAAATGGTCACCTTAAATACCTTTGGAAAGAATTCTACTCTTTGTATAATATTGCATGACTTATCTCCAATTTAAAATGTAGGATGACTCTTCCATTTTGTACAGACAATGCTGTTCATTGTGACATGTGCCATTACAAATTTCCTGATTCCCTTTCATTCCACTAATCATACTTTAGGGTAGGCTAATTGTTGAGAAAGTAAGCAAATGTTTTAAAAGGTAAGAAAGATAGCCTGTTGTTTTAAATTTTATTTTATTTTATTTTTTTAATTTAAAACACAGACTGAGAGATTTCTCAGCTGCTGAATCACTCTCCAAATGCTCACAAGAGTCAAGGCTGGGCCAGACCAAAGCCAAGAGCCCAGAACTCAATCCAGATTTCCAACATGGGTGACAATAACCTAAATACTTGAGCCGCCATCTTCTTTCTCCTAATGTATTTATTAGGAAGCTGGAATAGAGCAGAACTGGGATTTGAACCACTCTAACGTGGCTTGTGGACATGGCAAGCAGCAGCTTAAAACTGCTGTGTCAAACACCTGCTCTTTCAAACTTCTTTTTAAATAACTATAATGGATATTTTTTGGCATGCAATTTTGTTCCATTTGGTTTTAATTCCATAGGTTAGGCCACAGAAGTAGACTATAGGGATACATATTTTGGGCCGGTGCTGTGGCTCACTTGGTTCATCCTCTGTCTTGTGGCACCGGCATCCCATATGGGCACCAGGATCTAGTCCCGGTTGCTCCTCTTCCAGTCCAGCTCTCTGCTGTGGCCCCGGGAGGGCAGTAGAGGATGGCCCAGGAGCTTGGGCCCTGCACCCGCATGGGAGACCAGGAGAAGCACCTGGCTCCTGGCTTCAGATCGGTGTAGCGCCAGCTGTAGTGGCCATTTTGGGAGTGAACCAACGGAAGGAAGACCTTTCTCTCTGCCCTTCTGTCTCTCTCTCTCTGTCTATAACTATGTCAAATAATAAAAAAAAAGGATAGATATTTTAAGACCTTTATGCATGTTCTCAAATTGTTCTTCTAAAGTGATGTGTTCATATCCCAGTGTTTTGAGAATGCCAGCTTTATCACAACTTCATTGACAGTCGTTGTTTTATGTTTATTGCCATTAAAATTCTTTTGTGGGCAAATTTCTCAACTGAATAGCATTCTTGCCTTTTGTCCTCAGTTATTAATAAGATATGATTTGGTCACTTTTTTCTTAATGCTAAAATAAGAATCATTTGTTTTATATTTGAAAGTGTTAAGCAGGATCTAAGTTTATTTTGTATATTATTAGAGTTGCCTTAAAAATGTTTTGTTTGGTCCTGTACCAAAGATATGATTGCAAGAGTGGTGATCTTAAAGTTTTGAGGTCAGTTGTGGGGACACAGAGCAGTTTTATATTTCTCTTCTAAATAATCATCCTCATTGTGTAGAAGGTAGTAATATAGACGTGTCATTGAGTAGCACTGACAGATGTTACCACGGTTACCTGGAACATTAGACTAAATGTTTCCTCCTATGCTCAATGTACTGATGCAATTACTTGTCTGAATTTAAAATGCTCAAGTGTTATTTTTTTAAAAAATCTTGTTAGTGGCATGAATTGTATTTTTATTTACTGTAAAGCATTGTGAAATATATTTCTAGTCAGTTCTTCAGTTTTTGTCAAGTAAGTCCTTTGTGGCCTGCTTAACCTACAGTTAAGTCTCAGTGTTTATATTCCATTACTCAAGAGGAAAATTGCACAGAAACTCATGGTTATTATGGTGCTGAATGTTCATGGTTTTATTATTAATTGGTAGCTTCTTTATGAAAGACAGTGATGGGAATGGAACAATAGTCAAAAAATGCAAATGTTAGTACATTTCTACTACCTGTTCAAAACTACTTCCTCTACTTTCACCCCTATTTCCTATCTCTATTCTGGTTTTATTTCTGCTACACATCATCTCACAAAAAACATACTATTAATTTTGTTGATTTTCTTCTCTCACCCTATGATTAGTAAATTACATGATGGTAAGGAGTTTGGCTGTTTGTTTCACTGCTTGGCAACCTGTGTCTAGAAAATACATAGCAGGGACTCAGTAATTACTTATTAAATTAATGAATACATTTACCGAAAGTTTAATTTCTAGAAAATGCCTTGAAGGGAAATATGAAATACTAACTTGAGTTAAACTTTGAAAAATATTTATTTATTTATTTATTTTAAAGGTTAGGAGACCGATAGGGTTCCCATCTGCTAGTTCACTCTCCAAATGTCCATAATAGCTAGAGGTTTACTTCAGACTGGTAATTTAATCCAGGTTTCCTAAGTAGGTGACATGTACCCAAGAACTTCAGCCATCATCTGCTATCTCAGAAAGTAGAGGAAGCTGGAATTGGGAGTTAAGCCAAGACTTGAACCGAGATACTCTGATATGTGAGGTGGGAATTCCATCCAGCACATTAACCACTAGGTCAACTGACTGCCCTATGTTTAACTTTTAACTTACATCTCTCAAACATGTAACAACATGACATAATCAAAGCTATTAAAATAAAAGAGCATGCCTGGTGACATGCAATGTGTTATAGGCTAGATTTTCTCTATTTAGAAAAAAAGAAGTCCCAGAGCCAAATTTGCAGTACTTGTAAATTCCATCCATTATATTTGGCTATGTATTGCTATTTTGCATTTCTTTCTTCTCTTCAATAATTTCTATTTTTGTTACTGAAAATGTTTTTATTAAATAAATACATGAACTTTTTAGTCTTTGCAATGATACATCAAGGATAAGTAATTTATTCAAAGCTTTTGTGACTTGTATACTCCCTAGATGTTGGGTAATATTAGGAAATTAATGATATTATTTTTGCTAGATGACAATATCATAGTTATTACTAAAAACAATGTATCATTCCTTATTGTTTAGAATAATAGGCTAAAGTAATTGCACAAAATGTTTTTTCTATTTTCCAGAATCACATGAGGAGAGAGTAGATAGGGTGGGTTGATGGTCACTGGTGCTGGGAATGATTCCTCAGTTTATGATTGCTATTATTTGTGCTTCTTTGTATATTAAGTACAAATCTATATGTTCATAACATGCAAGTTGCGTATACAAATATATACACATTTTAATATGATTAATAGGGTAGAAAATAGGAATGGCAGAGTAGAAGAAAACTTTATGAAGTGATAGAGTAAGTGTTTAAGCATTTATGTGAAAAACAATAGATAAGATGGGACAGTGAAGATGATTCAACATTTATAAAATGAAAAGCACTGTCCTAATTCCTTTGATCTTCACAATAATTCCATGAGCTGGATTCCATTATTATGACCCTGTTTTTTCAGATGAGGAAATTAAAATTCAGAATGATTAAGTAACTTGTTCCAAATATAAATGGCGAAACTGCCAAATTGTTTATGTCACTGCCTTTTTTTAAAGATTTTGTTTATTTAAAAGGCAGGGTTACAAAGAGAGAGGATGGGAGCTACAAAGAGAGATCTTCAAGCTGGTGGATCACTCCTCAAATGGCTGCAATGGCCAGGGCTAGGCCAGGCCAAGTCTAGGCCAGGTCAAGTCTAGGAGCCTAGATCTCTATCCAGGTCTCCCACATAGCTGAAGGGGCCCAAGGGCTTGGGGAATCTTCCACTGCTTCCCCAGGAGCATTAGCAGGGTGCAGGATTGGAAGTGGAACAATCAGGACAGGAATTAGAGCCCATATGGGATGCTGACATTGCGGGTGGTAGCTTAACCTGCTGTGTCACATGGCCAGCCCCTAAAACATGGTTTTTATTTTTGAAATTTTTGTTAATGTAAGGATAACAGATTTCATGTATTTCATAAGTTCTAAGATAATAAGCATACTTCCCTCCCTCAACCCTCTTCCTTACGTCCTTTTTTTGTAATTTTTGCAAAAACATAATTTCAGTCCCCTCTATAGTCACAAGCTTGATTCACCACTAACCATAACATCAAACAAGTAAAAAAGTAGGAAGACCATAGTTCCACAGGAGTATAATCAAGGGCTAAAAAAAAAAATCATATCACAAGATGCCATTTCATTTCTATACTTTTTTGTACTCTATATTAACTACCACATGTCAGAGAAAACATACAATATTTGCCTTTTTGAGATTGGTTTATTTCACTAAGCATGATGGTTCTTAATTGGATCCATATTGTCATGATGGTTCTTAATTGGATCCATATTGTTGCAAAAGACAGGATTTCATTATTTTTTATGGCTCAATAGTATTCCCTAATGTATATATAAACTATATTTTCTTTATCCAGTCACCAGTTGATGGACATCTGGGTTGATTCCATATATTAGCTATTATGAATTGAGCTGATATAAACATGGAGGTACAGATAACTCATTCATATGCTGATTTCATTTCATTTGAGTAAATTCCCAGAAGTGGATGACTGAGTCATATGGGAAATGTATCTTGGGTTTCTGAGGGCTCTGCATAGTCTTCCATAATTGTTGTACTATTTTACATTCTCACCAACAGTGTATTAGGGTACTTTTTCCTTCATGTCCTCACTGACATTTATTGTTTTTTTTTTTTTTTCTTTCAATTTTTGGATGATTGCCATTCTAACTAGGTTGAGGCAAAATCTCATTGTGTTTTTTTTTTATTTGCATTTTCTAATGGCTACTAATAATGAGCATTTTTTTTCATATGTTTGTTAGCCATTTGTGTTTCATCCTTTGAAAAATACCTGTTTGTGTCCTTTGTCCATTTCTTAACTGGATTGTCTATTTTGTTATTGTTGAGTCTTATGAGCTCTTTGTATATCCTGGCTATTAATCCTTTACAAGTTAAATAGTTTGCAAATTTTTCCTCCCATTCTGTCACCTCTTCACTTTGTTGAGTGTTTCCTTTGCTGTGTAGAAGCTTCATGGATTGATGTACTATCATTTGTCTATTTTTGCTTTTATTGCTTGTGCTTCTGGGGTCTTTTTTTTTTTTTAAGATTTATTTATTTATTGAAAGTCAGAGTTACAGGGAGGCAGAGGCAGAAAGAGAGAGAGAGATCTTCCATCTATGCTGGTTCATTCCTCAGATGGCTGCAATGGCCAAAGCTGCGCTGATACGAAGCCAGGAGCCAGAAACTTCTTCCAGGTGTCCCACACGAGTACAGGGGCCCAAGGAGTTGGGCCATTTTCTACTGCTGCCAGGCCACAGCAGAGAGCTGGATCAGAAATGGAGCAGCTGACACTGGAACTGGTGCCCATATGGGATGCCAGCCAGCACTGCAGGAAGTGTGTTTACCCACTGTGCTATAGCACTAGCCCCTTTTCTGGGGTCCTATCCAAGATATCTTTGCCTATGCCAAAGTCTTGCAGAGTTTCTCCAATGATTTTGGGGAAAATTTGATAGCATCGTGTCATAGATTTAAGTCCTAGCTCCATTGTGAGTTTATTTTTGTTTGAGGTGTAAGGGTAGGTGCCTTGATTCATACTTTTACATGCATAAATCCAATTTTCCCATGACCATTTGTTGAGGAGACTATCCTTTCTTTCATATGATGCTAGCTGTGTGTTTGTTATATATTACCCTGATTGTGTTGAGGAATGTTCCTTCTATACCTAATTGGCTTAAGGTTTTTATCATGAAGAGATGTTGTATTTTATCAAGTGTTTTCTCTGTATTTATTTAGATAATCTGTGGTCTTTATTCTTCAATTTGCTAATGTGGTGTATCACATTTATTGATTCATTAAGTTGAACCATCCCTATATACCAGAGATAAATTCTACTAGGTCCAGGTGCATGATCTTTCTGATGGGTTGTTAGATTGGATTAGCTAGTATTTGTTGAGAATTTTTGCATCTATGTTCATTAGGAATATTGGGCTATAGTTTTCTTTATCTGCTGTAACTTTTTCTGACTTTGGAATTAAGGTGATGCTTGCCTCATAGAAGGAGTTTGGGATAATTCCTTCCCTTTTGATTTAAAAAAAAATAGTTTAAGAAGAATTGGAGTTAGTTCTTTAAAAGTTTGATAGAATTCTGCAGTGAAGCTACCTCATTCTGGGCTTTTTTTTGTGGGAGGGTCTTTATTACTGATTAAATCTCTGTTTGGTTGTTGGTCTGTTTAGATTTTCTATGTCCTATTGACTCAATTTAGGTAGATTGTATGTGTCCAGAAATCTATACATTTCTTCTTAGCTGTTTGTAGTAATTTCTGATGATTCTTATTATTTTTATATTCCCCACTGTAATATCTCATTTTTCATCTCTGACTTTATTAACTTGGCTCCTCTCCTCCTTGTTTTCATTGGTTGGGCCTATGGTATATCAATTTTTTTTCTTTGTTTCAAAAAACCAGCACTTCATTTAACTAATCTTTTCTATTATTTTTTGTTTCAATCTTTGTATTCTATATTTTTAATTATTTCTTTCATCCTACTAATTTTGGGTTTGGATTATTCTTTTTTTTTCTAGGTCCTTCAGATGCACTGTTGGATCATATATTTGATGTCTTTCTAATTTTTTGATGTAGGCACTAAATGCTACATACTTCCCTCAACACTGTTTTTCTGATATCTGAAGTTTTGATATGTTGTATTGCCTTTTTCATTTGTTTCTAGGAATTTTTAATTTCTTCTATGATGCATTGTTCATTCAGGTGTGTGTTGTTCAGTCTCCATGTGTTTTCAGATTTCATGAAGTTTCACAAGTTGTTAATTTCCAGCTACATTCCATTGTGGTCAATTTTTTTTTTTTTATTTGACAGAGTTATAGACAGTGAGAGAGAGAGAGGGACAGAGAGAAAGGTCTTCCTTCCATTGGTTCACTCCCCAAATGGCCGCTATAGTTGGTGCTGCACCTGAAGCCTGAAGCCAGGTGCCTCTTTCTGGTCTCTCATGCGGGTTCAGGGGCCCAAGCACCTGGGCCATCCTCCACTGCCCTCCCAGGCCACAGCAGAGAGCTGGACTGGAAGAGGGGCAACCAGGACTAGAACCCAGTGCCCAAGTGGGATGCTGGCACCGCAGGTTGAGGATTAACCAAGTGAGCAATGGCGATGGCCCTGTGGTCAAATTTCAACAGTATGATTTCTAAGATTTTTTATTATTATATTTGTTGAGACTTCCTTTATGACCTAGCATATGGTCTATCCTAGAGAAAATTCCATGCACTGTGAACACAGCGTTTGTTTTGTAGCTATGGGATGAAATGTTCTATAGATATCAATTAGGTCCATTTTCTGTACTTTAGATTATCTCTGCTGTTTCTTTGTCAATTTTTTTGTCTAGTTGATCTGTCCAATGATGAAAGTGGGGTGTTGAAGTCCTCTATAAGATGTATTATGTTGCACAGTATAAGATACAGTAATATGATACATGTCTCTGTGAACAAAAAACTTAAAATTTTATATTATACTTGTTGTAAGAACAGTTTTGGGCTTATTTTCACAAAGCTTTTTAAAATGTTTTGCTATATTCACCCTGATATATACAGAAAAGGTAAAATTAAAACAAAATAAATTAAGGTCTTCCTAATGTTTTCATGCAGAGGCTACTCATTGAAGTCTTTTTGTCTCAGAGTTAGGAATGCCTACATTTCTCCATGCATTATCACCTGCAATGTCATTAATGCAAGTAATGGTGAAATAATTATTTTCAAGGGCCGGCGCCGTGGCTCACTAGGCTAATCCTCCGCCTTGCGGCGCCGGCACACCGGATTCTAGTCCCAGTCGGGGCGCTGGATTCTGTCCCGCCCCTCTTCCAGGCCAGCTCTCTGCTGTGGCCAGTGAGTGCAGTGGAGGATGTCTCAAGTACTTGGGCCCTGCACCCCACGCGAGACCAGGATAAGTACCTGGCTCCTGCCATCGGATCAGTGTAGTGCGCTGGCCGCAGCGCGCTGGCCGCGGTGGCCATTGGAGGGTGAACCAATGGCAAAGGAAGACCTTTCTCTCTGTCTCTCTCTCTCACTGTCCACTCTGCCTGTCAAAAAAAAATTATTTTCAAAATGCTTCATTATTGTCTCTAGGATTTTTTTTTTTTTGAAGCCAGTGATCTCCATGCTGCAAGTGTTGAGGCTAGCACTTTTCTGAACTTACTGAAAGATGTCTATGGAGAGTTTTCAATAATAACCAAGTAGTTCTTCCAAAGAATGGTACTTAAATGCATCACTAATTTGTTTGTCTCCTCCAGTTGAGAATAATAATCCAATTAGCACATGCACAAACAGGTAAACATATTTTGTAATTGTTCCCTGGAATATGGTGGCTGTAGGCTCTGAGTTCAGATATACTAAAATGTTAAAAGCAGTAAATATCTCAGAATATATGGAATAAAGTATTAGGTATGCAGGTACTCATTACAGTATAAAATGTACCATACCAAAAGATTAGATAACATATGAAATGCAGGTTGAACTTTACTTTTAAAAAAAAATATTTTATTTATTTGAAAGGCAGAGTTACACAGAGCTTCCATTTGCTACTTCACTCCTAAAACAGGTGCAATGGCTGGGACTGGTCTAGGACAAAGTCAGAAGCCAAGAGCCTCTTCTGGGATCCCCTTGAGTGCAAGGGCCCAAGAACTTGGGCCACTGCTTTCCCAGGCACATTAGCAGGGAGCTGGATAGGAAGTGGAGCAGCCATGGCTCAAATTGTCATCCATTTGGGATGCCAGTGCAGGGGATGTCTCAACCTGCTATATCACAATGCTGGCCCCTGAACCTTACTTCTGCAGAACTTTGTATTTCATGCTGAAAAGTTTTTTTTTTTTTTTTTTTTTTTTTTTTTTTTTTTTAAAGAAAACAAAAACTTAATCTAGAAGAGGAGAATGGGTATCTAAAGACAGTTCTTAAAAAGGGCAGAGATTAAATCAAATATAATTAATTTTAAAAGAGATTCTAATAACAATGTAAAATACATACCAATTTTTGCTGGAAGTTAAATTGTCTTGTTAATAACCAAGACAGACAGAGGGGACAGAGCACAGATGATTTGATTGACTGGATTGGTTAAATAATATAAATCCTTTAATGTTCCATGAAAAATACCAGGCATATCCTCATTTATTATTTTCCACATCTTTGTAAAATTCAGATATTAAAATACATTACTTTTGTCTCATGTTTTGATGTCTAGAAATGATGATAAATCCCTATTTATTTTAGAAATTCTGGTTGCAAGTGGGAACAAAATCTATTTTGTAGACATAAATAGGGACTGACAATGTTATACTTAACAGTATTTAGTTTTGAAATCTGTATTTAATCAGTGTCTCAAATGCAAATACTGTAACAGTATTCTTTACTTTCAAAGATATTGTTCAAGTGTAGATCAATATACAGATGACATGTGTGTTTGTACAGTTGTGTAATTGTTCATTATCTATTAAAGTTCTGTGATAATTGGCATATGGTGTTATGTAATAGTACATAATAACATATGATGACTGTAATTAAGTGTATTGACTTAAGACTTTGTCATTTAACGACCCTCAGTGGATCTGAGTGAAAGGGAAATTAAAGGTTCGTTAAACCGTGTTTTGAAAAAAATGTTTTCAAATGGAAGATGTACCGTGAAGTTAAAAGGATTTTATTAAGATCTGATGTTCAGTATTTTTTAAGTGACAAGTGTAGCCGGCAGTATTTGATGTGCTTAAAGAAATTTTAAAATGAGCATTTATTTGAAGCTCATATAGTATTTTGAGCTTTAAGTATGTAAAATAATTGGGGAGATCTTTGGCTGTTTCTACATGAAAGTGACCTTTGGTGTGGATTTGTTTAATGTTCTGGTATCTGAAATGGAAAGCAAAGCAGGAAAGAAAACAGCAATAATGTATGCAGTGGAATTACACAAAACATCTGCAGCGCCCAGCATTTTACAATTTACATTGACCAACAATTAAACTTACAAAAAGAATTGTGCTTTAAAATATTTATGGGGAATTCAGAAAATTACACACAGGGAAATGTTAACTTTGATTCGTATTCCTAAAGGTATTAAGTAGGTATTTAAAATATTAGAAATGTATGAATTTGAACTTTTTCATATGATTACCTTTCCAACATCATTATTAGCATAAGGATAAAGACAATGTGTTTAAAGAGTAATATTATAATGTATTTTCAGTGGTATGTGAATACTCATATTTACTCATAGAGGCATGTCTTTTAAAATACATATTTGCGATTGTGACATTTTATACATGAATAATATTTACTTCTCTATAAACAACTCAGTATGGATAGGTATGGTTCCTTAAGAGCGAATACAAGAATTTGTATAGCTATGAGAGAAATCATTCCAATTTTAGTATATATGCTGCTGAAGGGAGCACAAACTACGAGAGTAATCATTAACCTAATCAATGTGCTACATGTCTGGATGGTGAAGCATTTCTCTCCCTGAACCTTGTCTTGGTGTACATTCTAACCTAATTTCTTTTCTGTATGCTTTATTGGCTCTACCCTTTATAGATTATCTACCTTCTTCCTGGGAATAATCGTAAAATGAGGGGATTTGTTTTTCTTGCGTTTAGGAAGATGTAGCAAATGACAGAACAGGGATAATAGAGTTGTGCAATAAAATGTTTTTTTTTTTATATTTAAAATGTTTTATCAAGATATAAATCATATAACATGGAATTAACCCATATTCAGTATATAATTTAATGAATTTACTGTATTCAGTGTTGTAATACTATCACAACAAAAAATTTTAGGACATTTTCTTTTATGCCTTTTAAAACACCAGAAATAAAGTCCTCATTCATTCACAACTACATAGTCATTACTATTTTCCTCCAATTCCTCAGCTTCAGGCCTAGCCCTATGGAGCCACTGAATTTTGAGTATATCTAGATTTTCCTATTCTGGACTTTTATAAATAGAATTACACAACTTTTTTTGGGGGACTGATGTATTTTACTTAGGTTATTATTTTCAAAATTCATACAGGTTGCAGTATGTATCAGCATTTAGCTGCTTCTTTTGAATAATACTGTGTTGCATGGCTGTATATTTTACTGATACTTTCATCAGTTGAAATATATTTGGATTATTTCTACTTTGGGACTACTATGAATAATGTTTCTCTGAAACACTTTTGTTCAAGACTTTGTGTAGACACGTGTTTTCATTTCTCTTGAGTATATACCTAGAAGTGGAATTGCTGGATAACGTATTAGCTGCATTTTTGACTTTTAGATAAACTGTCAGACTATTTTCCAAAACAACTGCACCATTTTACGTTCCCACCAGCAGTGTTTGAGGGTTACAATTTATCTATGTCTTTGAAAACACTTTACTTGTGTCTTTTTGATTATTGCTACCCTGGTGTGTGTCAAATGTTCTTTCTTGGTAGTTTGGACTTGTACTTCCCTAGTTACTAATGATATGATGCATCTTTGCATTTGCTCATTGGCTATTTGTGAATCTTCTTTGGAGATCCTTTCATTTGTCTATTCAAAAACCTTTGTCTATTTTTTATTTGGGCTGCCTTTTAATTTTCAAGTTGTAAGAATTCTTTATATATCCTGGATACAAGTCCCTTTTCAGATATTTGATTTGAAAAGACGTCCTCATATTCTGTGAGTTGCCTTTGCACTCTCTTGATGGTGTTCTTTGCGGCACAAATATTCTTTTGACAAGTTCAGTTTGTTCATCTTTTTCATTTGTTGCTTATGTTTCCATCAAAACAGCTGGGAGAAATACAAATGTTGAAAACATATATTGTGTCTTCAATGTACTTTTTTAAAAAATGGTTTGTAGAGACAAGATTCCGTATCAGTTTAAATATTAGACTGGGGCTGGCGCTGTGGCACAGTAGGTTAATCCTCTGCCTGTGGTGCCAGCATCCCATATGGGGGTCCGTTCTAGTTCCCAGTTGCTCCTCTTCCTCTCCAGCTCTCTGGTGTGGCCTGGAATAGCAGTAGAAGATGGCCCAAGTCCTTGGACCCCTGCACCCACATGGGAGACCGGGAACAAGCACCTGGCTCCTCACTTCGGATCAGTGCAGTTCCGGCCGTTGCGGCCATTTGGGGAGCAAACCAATGGAAGGAAGACCTTTTTCTGTCTCTCTCTCACTATCTGTAACTCTAACTGTCAAATAAATAAATAAATCTTTAAAAAAAATCTAGGGCTAAACTTAGAGGTGGGATATAGATGTCGATAACTTCATAGCAAATAAAGAATGGTTTTGAACTTGTCAAAATATTATAGGCTGTGGAAAATGACTCTTTATATGCATATTTTCTGAAACAAAGTAGAATCTTTTTCTGGAACAAAGTAAAATGAATTTATGCACTTCTTTTGAAACTTTGTAGGAAGCATTCCTGAACACACATTCATTCACAGATACATACACACACACACACACACATTTAAATCATGAAGGATATGCTTGATATCCCCTTAATTAAGCTTTCTATCTTTAATATTTCATTTCTAGTGAATAGTGTAATAGTTATGCTCTGAAGGCAGCATTTTACACATTCCAGAAATACATAGAATCCCTTTATAATAACTATTAGAGAACTGTTTCTTTGGGCAGTATAAGCTGATGTAATCCTGATTTTTATTTCAGGTCTTAAATTCTTAAAGCGCCAATTATATTATCAAGGCAGTTTTCTCATTTCTAAATTTACTTGACTTCTAAACCTAACGCTCCCGGTTGATGAGGATCCACTTTCAACAAAACCACTAAAGTTGTATGTCTGCAGAAAAAAATCTGCTCTTCCAAAATTAGAAGCAAAGTTAGAAGTTATGTCATGTCTTAACACAAGAGTACTTTGAAAATTTCCTGTTAAAAGAACATTCTGAAGAAACTATACATGGATTTGAATTTTTTTGCACCAAAATGAGCTTATCTTTTAATTTGATTTTTCAACAAGTTTTTTTTTTTTTTTTAAAGTTTGCTCATGCCTCATCCAGGGAGAATTGTAGCTACCTTGTATTATGAATTTGTAAGCCATTGGAATATAAGGTATTGCTGATTATAAGATACAAGAATTTTCTTTTTCTCAAACATTTCACAGAGCGAAACTTTGAGATTATTACTTATCTTGGTGGAAAAAAAGTTAAACTGACATTCAACATCATTGAGATTTTTTGTGTGGTTTTTAACCAAGACATAAATAGTTCAGGAGATAGTAAGTCTCTTGTATGAAATTCTGTTGACTTTGCATCATGAACTTCAAAATAAATCATAAAGAAATATAGATTCATTTAATTTTTTTGTGTACTTTTCTCACCTGTTGTCTCCTAGATTGCACTAGCAGGAAGCTAGAATTGGGAGCAGAGAAGGGACACAGACCCAGGCATTGCAATGTGAAGTTAGCTGCAATATCAAACATTTCTCCAGATGGATAGTTGAGGAATGAATGTGGAAAATGCATTCTTGTCATCATCTCTGAGCACAAGGCAAAGTTCATATATAGATCTATTACTAATACAATTATGATCCATATAATTATATATAATAATTATTTCTGTAAAGTTCATTAAATATAGTACTCAACCCAGATGTTCAACCCAAATATCCATCAACTGATGACTGGTTAAAGAAAAAGTGGTGTGTGTGTGTGTGTGTGTGTGTGTACAATGCACTACCACATAGGCATAAAAAAAGAATAAAATGCTGTTTTCGCAGCAAAATGGATACAATTGGAGAACATGCTTGGTGCAATAGGCTATCCCAAAAAAGACAAATACCATGTTATTTTCTGAAATGTGGTAGCTAATATATAGAGAACTGAAAATATTTGTTAAAGGGCAGGTCATGTGGTGTTGCATGCTTAAGCCTCCACCTGTAGTGCCAACATCCCATATGAGTGCTGGCTCAAGACTACCTATCCATTTCCAATCCAGCTCCCTGCTGATGAATCTAGGAAAGCATTAGAAGATGACCCAAGCACGCATGTGGGAAAGAAGTCCAGGCACCAAGCCAGGCCCAACCCAGGCTGTTGTGGCCATTTGGGGAGTGAACCAGTAGATGGAAGATCTTGCTTATTTGTCTCTCTTCCTCTATCTGTAGGTCTGCCTTTCAAATAAATTTTATTTTTTTTTAATTTTTTTAACTTTTATTTAACAAATATAAATTTCCAAAGTACAGCTTATGGATTACAATGGCTTCCCCTCCCCATAACTTCCCTCCCACCCGCAACTCTCCCCTTTCCCGATCCCTCTCCCATTTCATTCACATCAAGATTCATTTTCAATTATCTTTATATACAGAAGATCAATTTAGCGTATATTAAGTAAAGATTTCAACAGTTTGCACCCACACAGAAATATAAAGTGTAAAACACTGTTTGAGTACTAGTTATAGCATTAATTCACATTGTACAACACATTAAGGACAGAGATCCTACATGAGGAGTAAGTGCACAGTGACTCCTGTTGTTGACTTAACAAATTGACACTCTTGTTTATGGCATCCGTAATCTCCCTAGACTCTTGTCAAGATGCCAAGGCTATGGAAGCCTTTTGAGTTCTCTGACTCCGATCTTATTTAGACAAGGTCATAGTCAAAGTGGAGGTTCACTCCTCCCTTCAGAGAAAGTTTCCTCCTTCTTTGATGGCCTGCTCTTTCCACTGGGATCTCACTTGCAGAGATCTTTCATTTAGGTTTGTTTGTTTGTTTTTTGCCAGAGTGTCTTGGCTTTCCATGCCTAAAATACTCTCATGGTCTCTTCAGCCAGATCTGAATGCCTTAACGGCTGAATCTGAGGCCACAGTGCTGTTTAGGACATCTGCCATTCTATGAATCTGCTGTGTATCCCACTTCCCATGTTGTATCATTCTCTCCCTTTTTAATTCTATCAGTTAGTATTTTCAGACACTAGTCATGTTTATGTGATCCCTTTGACTCTTAGACCTATCAGTATGATCAATTGTGAACTGAAATTGATCACTTGGACTAGTGAGATGGCATTGGTACATGCCACCTTGATGGGATTGAATTCGAATCCCCTGGCACGTTTCTAACTCTACCATTTGGGGCAAGTCTGATTGAGCATGTCCCAAATTGTACATCTTCTCCTCTCTTATTCCCACTCTTATATTTAACAGGGATCACTTTTCAGTTAAATATAAACACTTAAGAATAATTTTGTGTTAATTAAAGAGTTCAAACAATGGTATTAGGTAGAACAAAAAAATACTAAAAGGGATAAAGTATTAAGTTGTATATCTACAGTCAGGACAAGGGCTGATCAAGTCACTGTTTCTCATAGTGTCCATTTCACTTCAACAGGTTTCCTTTTTGGTGGTTGGTTAGTTGTCACCGATCAGGGAGAACATATGATATTTGTCCCTTTGGAACTGGCTTAGTTCACTCAGCATGATGTTTTCCAGGGTCCTCCATTTTGTACAAATGACCGGATTTCATTGTTTTTTGACTGCTGTATAGTATTCTGTAGAGTACATGTCCCATAATTTCTTTATCCAGTCTACTGTTGATGGGCATTTAGGTTGGTTCCAGGTCTTAGCTATTGTGAATTGAGCTGCAATAAACATTAAGGTGCAGACAGCTTTTTTTATTTGCCAATTTAATTTCCTACCAGTCATAGGTGTAGACCTTTTTCTCCATGGGGAAGTTCCCCTCACTGAGTCCTATGTGCAGGTACATGCAGATGCTCATTCTCAACTTACCGCCTGAGCTCATCGTATCTGTTTAAGTGTCTTCTTCATTATTGAAGCCTTATCCATGTTTCAAACCACAACTTTCGTTACCTTTGAAGCTGTCTTTGATGCTACCCTTCCTAAATTCTTATTTCAGACCCCACAGGTTACTTCTTGATTAGTCTTTAAGTGCATGACATACATGAAAGCTAGCTTTGTCTTTACTGATAGCTTGTAATTCTCTTGGAACCGTTTTGTGTACATTTTTGGTTTATATTTTCACAACTCTAATACTGTACATGTATTTTTACTTCCCAATAAATCTTAAAGGCGATGATGATTGGGACCCATTTGTGAAATGTTCTCTCTGTCTCAGGAGCTGGGCTACGTGCTTGGATTTATGCGCTGGAGTCCCACAGTGACCCCATAACCACAGTCATTCTCTGTATGTATGGATGTGTATTGGCAGGCTAGGAAACAGGATCTTAGAAAGATGAATTTCCTGGCCTAAAGTCACACAGTCAGTATGCGGTAGTATTGGAATTTGTACCCATTTCAGTCTTAAACCCAAGTGCATGATGCTTATTATATTGGACTGCAAAGCTGATACTGTTTTCTACTAATAATGGCAGGTTTAATCTGTATGTCATGAGGGCTTTACACCTTTCACATGGAAGAGAAGCTGATTTTTAAAGACAGAATTTGAATTTTAGATATAAAAGTTATTTTAAAAAAGATTTAATTATTATTTGAAAGGTAGAGTGTGTGTGTGTGTATATGTGTATGTGTGCACACACTTGTGTGTGTGTGTATGTGAGAGACAGACAGACACATGGAGAGAGGAAGAAATTTTCCATCTACTGGTTCACTCTCTATATGGCTTCACCAGCCAGGATAGGGCCAGGTTAAAGCCAGGAGTTAGGAATCCATTCAAGTCTCTCACAAGAATTGCAGGGGGCTAAGGACTTAGGCCACCTTCCATTGCCTTCCCAGTTACATTAGCAGAGAGCTGGATCAGAAGTAGGGAAGCGGGGATTTGAACTGGTGCTCGTATTCGATGCCAGCATCAGAAATTGTGGATTAACCTGCCATGCCACAATACCAGCTCATGTTTTGTCCACACTGTGCATTAGGCAACTTAATTCGAATATCATAAAATTGGCTGTATCACAAGAATCTCTGAACTCCACTTTATCAAAATATTTGTTTTAAGGTAAAATTGTTTTTTAGAGATGATAAATGAAACTGATGGACAGTAACAATGTTACTTATAGCAATTTTGTTTTCCATCTGGGAGGAAGACCAAAGGGAGAATCACTCTCTTTTTAAGAACAGGAGCTTTGGTAAACCCTTATTTTATTGCATTAACAAAAGTCAAACATGATTTAGATTTTTATCCCTCTCCGAATTTTTAAAGAAAAAATAAAAATATTTTCTTTGGAGCAATTTGTTCATGCTTTAGGAGCCATTTAATTAAATTATTACCTGCTGGAGCACCATCTGTTTTTGTCCTAGAAATA